>NC_142354.1:39921581-39991581 GCF_059441175.1 Urocampus carinirostris
GACATCAGCGTTGACCTTGTAGGTGTCACCAGTGTAGGAGTGAATCTTTTGCATTCGTGTGTGTCTGTGTGCGTGTGTGCATACTTGTGTGTTAGCCATATATTGCGTGCACCTTCCACTCACTGTTTAGTGATCCGGCCCCCGTACAAGGACACGTTTGTTCTCAGCAACGGATGCTTTTATAAATTATGCATACGCTTTCTCAGTTGGCCGTTAAACGCCAAGTCAAAGGAATACGCTCATTACGAACTTTTTGCTTCGATGTTTGATAAAACAATGCAAATGTTAAAAAAGGGCAAGAACGGGTAAAAGAAAACAAAATTATTAAATAATACTTATTATTTGTTATTTTAAATAGGAATACACAAATTAAACTACACAAGAATAGGACTTAAAGAAATGAAATCAATCTAAATATTCCCCATCCAGAAATTCAATTCAGTCTTATGAGAAAGACACTTCACACACTTGCTCTGTGGAGTTCACTCCCTTCCTTCACCCCCCCCTTTGTGAGATTGCTTTGCTTTTTCAAAAACTTAAAGATACAATTGTCATGATTGCCAAAATGAAGACCCCTGTGGCAATCGTTTGGCGCGCCTCTGATTGGCTGGCACCTTCCTCTTAAGCTGTCAGCGGCCAGAGGAGGGTGTCAGACCGTACTAGTGTCTCTGTGTGTGTTTTGCCAGATTCCAGTACCAAAGACCTTTCCTGTTTGATTCCTGCCTGCCTTCGGTATCAACCTGTTTCTGCCCCACGATTACGACCTGCCCTCCTGCCCTGGCCACCGACCTGCCCGCTAAGCCGTATCAATTCTGCCTACTTGTCACGGAACTGCCATTCCGTCCAACGTTGCTAGCGACCGACAACTATCGGCTTCCAAAGCAAGCTCTGTCAGCTCAATCCAATAAAGATTCCTTTAAAATAAACGCAATTGGGTCCGAGATTCCATCCTGGTGTCGGACAACGTTGTGTATTATTTAGGACTTAAAAGTGATTTTACAAAATCTTTAAAAAAATAATACATGAACTAACATTTAAACTTGCATTTAAAAAAAAAGCTTAGGTCAAAACATTTGCATACCTGTCAACCGGTACGGTTTTGCCGTACAAAGTACGTTTTTTTTATACATTTTAAGACGTGTATCAATACAAGGAAATCGCATGCGTCTGCCGCCTGGGGATTTCCCAGCATGCATCATTCTGAAAAAAAAAAAATTGGTGTACGATTGTTTTGTATTTAGTACGGAAAAATACGGGCATGGAACCGTGGAGCTTGACAGGTATGCATTTGTCTTTATTTACTTAACATGAGTGTAAATGAGTGCAAAGCAGTGGTGTCAAACTTGCAGAACGGGGGCCAATTGCGGCTTTCAGAATGATAGTTTGGCATGCCTGCCTTAAGAAGTATGTTAAAGGGACAGTGTGTATTATTTGACCACTAGATGTTGCAGTAATCGATTGCGCAACCGAAAACGAGTGCCATAAAGCATGAAGAAGAATGAAAATTATTATTACTACTATTATTATTATTATCTTATTTTTCCCCCCTAAGGATTTCAACTTTTTTTTTTCTTTTTTGTTACCCATAATAGCAAGATGGTGGACAATTATACCATCTGCCTCTAGGAGAGGTTCATTTATCTATTTTTTTCTCTGCACCGCTTATCCTCAGTAGGGTCACGGGGGTGCTGGAGCCCATACCAGCCATCTTTGGGCAGTGGGCAAAGGACACCCTGTACCGGTTGCCAGCCATACAGAAACAGACAACTCACTCTCTCATTCACACCTAGGGACAATTGAACTTGTAAGGCATGTTTTGAAAATATGGGAGGAAATTGGAGTGCCCGGAGGAAAAACAAGGGCAGAACATGCAAACTCCGCATGTGGGGCTGTGAGCTAACCAACCAGCTGGCGAGAGAACGTGGCACATTTTTATAAAAATACAGTGGAACCTCGGTTCTCGGCCATAATCCGTTCCAGAACCCTGTTTGAAAACCGATTTGTTCGATCACCGAAATCATTTTTCCCATTAAAAAGAATGTACATCGTTTTAATCCGTTCCCTGAATGTTTACCTTGAATGTTTAACATAAATTTAAAGCTAACCCAGGCTAATCGTACGTTCGCGTTATCGTAATCTTCCGTACGAAAGATTACGCTAACATGAACGTGTAAAAATAAAAAAATCAGGTCGTTTACAAGTCATTTAGCACCCGGGTCTTCAAAACGAGTGGTGAGCGGTTCATTGGAAAGTGGGCTCCGTTCCAACACCCTGAATGTTTAACTTGAATGTTTAACGTAAATTTAAAGCTAAACCAGGCTAATCGTACGTTCGCGTTATCGTAATCTTCCGTACGAAAGATTACGCGAACATGAATGTGTAAAAATTAAAAAAAAAGAATTATGAATAGGATTTCTTACCTTTGTGGTGGTCAGCAGAAGGCGCTCGCACACCTCCTTCATATTTTGCTATTATTTCTTTCTTAAATGCAATAGTTGTACGCACTACTTTTCTTTTTTCACCTGTAGCAACTTTGCTGCTTGCAGTGACTTTCTTCTGAGAGGCGTTAGAAAACCGAGGTTCCACTGCATATGATTATGGATTTATTTATTACTGATTGATCTATTCTCATATGAATTCTTAATGTGTTTTATTTTTAGATCTTACTTTGTATAGGGAATTAAAGAAAATATTTAAAAGCAGCGGAATGTTTTATCTGAACCTTTTTTGTGGAAAACCCAAATTGGCTCCACTTCATTCAGATCTTAGCTTTGGGGGCCCAGAGTTAGAGAATGAGAGAGACACCACACAGTTAGCATAGATGTTTATTAGAAGGCACTCATGACAGAATAAATACCTTGTCAAATACACATTCAGTCGTTAGTCCTGAACCACAGAGAACTTTATAGGCAAACTCACATTATGCAGTTTTTTGCAGGTACTGTATTAGCAGGGTTGGGTAGGGTTACTTTAACTGGATTACTTTCAATTACTTTTGGATTACTCCAATACCAAATATGCTAATAAAAGACAAAAGAAACTAAATATGAATAAAATGACTAAATTTTGGACAGGCTTGGGGAGTAACGGAATACATGGAACGGCAAAAATGATGTCGGCAAGCGGTTTGGATTTATTTTCATTTTGTTTCTGTCGCATTTTATGTTAGTTTTGCCGGAGATCAAAGAGATCAAAGCCAGGAGAGAAAGCTTACCACGTGTTGTGAGTCATCATTTTATTCATAAATTCCAGACTATAAGCCGCTACTTTTTTCCCAAACGTTCAACCCTGCGGCTTATTCAGCGATGCGGCCAATTTATGTAATTTTTCTAACAGCCGCCAGCAGCGCTCGAGTTCAAGGCACATGACGCAGCTTACAAGTTTAACGCAATTGAGCAGTCCGATAAAGAAAGAAACAGAGCTACTGCACGCAAACTTTACCTTGCGAGCGTGTTGCTAGCGTGTTTTTGAATAAGGGAGCGTGGGAAGAAGTCTACATGACAAAGTCTCTTTCCCATACTAAGGAGGACAACTTTGATGACGTCAAATATAGGGAGGAAGATGAGAACGGTTTACAGTGTTTCCTAGATGTACGTTTTGTTATTTTTAATAGACCCACTAACTGTATTGCGAGCGTGTTGTTAGTAGCGTGTTGCTGCCCTTTAAGGGCACGGTTTGGGATGAAAGTTATAATATTATTATTAAAGCTTTGAAAACTCTTTCCGTGTACCGTCTTTCTTTGTAAATATGTGTAACCATGTATAATATGTATTCGCAACTGTATATTCTTGTAATGTATTTATTTGTATTTATTTTGGACACTTATTCTGATAAGTCTTGCACTGACCAATTAAAAAGAAGGAGCGTAATGGACGCGGGGGATGACGGGAAGTGGGGACCGGTAAAGGTGAGTGTTTGTGGACGCGGCAGACAATAGTGGATGTATATTTTTCCCACCCTTACCTTTGGAAATATACACTTTTTTTTTCCTTGGATTACTTTTAACGGGACCCGGACTCTGCAGGTCTGCATCAAATTTTAACTACCGGTATCATTTTCCGTTATTATGTCGGCTGTAGTTTATGAACTGTGTACTTTATGTTTAGTTAAAATCGCAGGACTCAAAGTAGGGTTTGGATTAATTTTGTGATTGTGTTGCATGATTCAATGTGGGCGCACGCGACTTATATACAGGTGCGGCTTGTGTAAGTACAAAAGCGATAATCCTCTTAAAATGTGGTGAGCGCGGCTTATAATCAGGTGCGCTCTATAGTCCGGAATTTACGGTAGTTTCTTTTGTCTTTTATTAGCATATTTGGTATTGGACTAATCCAAATGAAATTGAAAGTAATCAAGTTAAAGTAACCCTACCCAACCCTGTGTATTAGATATCATGTTTACTTTTATAAATTTACATCCATCCATCCATTATCTGCACCGCTTATCCTCACTAGGGGTCGTGGTGGTGCTGGAGCCCATCCCAGCTATCTTCGGGTTGTGGGCAGGGGACACCCTGAACTGTTTGACAGCCAGTCGCAGGGCACACAGAGACAGATAACCCACTCGCTTATTCACCCCTAGGGACAATTCGTATATTTGTATTGTACAATTAACCTGGAATGCATGTTTTTTTTCCGAATGTGTGGGGAAACCAGCAAGCCCGAAAGAAACCCACGCAAGCACGGGGAGAAGATGCTAACTCCGCACAGGAAGGCTGGTAACTGGATCTGAACCCATACCATGATTGGCATGAGTAAAAACATGCAAAAATAATGATTTGACCCAAACCAAGTGAAGTATTTTTCATACGACAGAAACAATATATGCCTGCGATGTTCTGTACGACCCATTCGAGGAACAATTAGGATCTAAACTACAAAGTTTTCTCGTATTCATTTCCCGATTCGTCTGTGTAAAGGTTACATTAAGAGCAATTAGAGTTTGCCCTGTTCTGTTCTCAGTGGTTCAATTGTCCTCAATAAGAATAAGTGCTTCTTCCTAACATAAAGTGCTAAGTAACCAAGTGACTAAATGGTTTCCTTGGCTCCCGGAATTATTGCTCTGTTCCTATAGTCAAACCTGATACCCTTACGTGCATGTGGCAAGATTATTGCATACAGTACGTCTTTTGCTTGATTACATTCTCAGCCGTTGCTATAGAAAAGGTTAATTATACATGTCAGTGAGGCACGTTGTCATAAGTGGAATGCTGCATGCACACTTGATTATCATTGAACCATTATCATATTTTTAAGTAGCGACATTCATGACGTCAAAGTTTATTATGAGCCTTGTTTTTGCACGACACGCAGTATAAATGATACATTGTTTCTTACATTTAAAATGTGCGAGGGGAATTGTCTTAGAGTAAATATTTTTCTTATTTGTGGATGGTAAAGTCACATATTAAAGTGCCCTTGAAGAAATTAACATTTAGTGCAATCATGCAAATGACTTTACATTCTACGTTCAAGGTTTTCCACAATATAAATATACAGTGGGACCTCGGTTATCGCGGTTAATGGGGACCAAAACCGCCCGCGAAAAGTGAAAATCTGCGAAGTAGCGGCGCCCCTTCAAAAAAAAAATGAAAAAATATTTATGTATTTATTTATTTATTTTTAATTATTTTATTTTTTTAATACCCGGTTAATGGGGACCAAAACCACCCGCGAAAAGTGAAAATCTGCGAAAGTAGCGACGCCCCTTCAAAAAAAATTATAAAAATATTTATGTATTTATTTATTTATTTTTAATTATTATTATTTTTTAGACCAGGTTAATGGGGACCAAAACCAACCGCGAAAAATGAAAATCTGCAAATAGCGGCGCCCCTTCAAAAAAAAAAAAAAAAAAAAAAAAAAAAAAAATTATTTATTTATTTTTAATTATTATTATTTTTTAGACCCGGTTAATGGGGACCAAAACCACCCGCGAAAAATGAAAATCTGCGAAATAGCGGCGCCCCTTCAAGAATTTTTTTTTTTTTAATTAATTTATTAATTTCTTTTTAATTATTATTATTATTTAGACCCGGTTAATGGGGACCAAAACCACCCACGAAAAATGAAAATCTGCAAAATAGCGGCGCCCCTTCAAGAAAAAAAAAAAAAAAAAATTATTTATTTTTAATTATTATTATTTTTTAGACCCGGTTAATGGGGACCAAAACCACCCGCGAAAAGTGAAAATCTGCGAAGTAGCGACGCCCCTTCAAAAATGCTTAAAAAAAAAAATTACTAAGAAATCCTGGAGGGGTCTGACATTTTCATTGTACGTGCATGTCCACTGTAAGAGAGATAAACTAACAAGAAAAATCCCCAAATCACAATGCATGACTTTTTAACGATTCATTTGTGTGCTATACCTGCAATTAAGTATTTCAACACCTGGGAAAATGCATGTTAATATTTGGTACAGTAGCCTTTGTTTGCTACTAGAGAGGTCAAACTACCTCCCACAAGGCCTCTCTTCATCTTGAATGCATTCTGCGATAACACACTATATTTATTCACTATGCACTGATGCTGAAGAGAGAAGCAAAACCATGGAAACAAAGTTAGTGATCACCCAACAGTAAGATAAAAAAGTAAATTTTTTTATCTTATTTTTTTTAAATTATTTTATTCTATTATTATTATTTTCTAGACCTGCGAAGCTCTGAACCCGCAAACGTGAAACCACTATGTAGCGATGCCCCTTCAAAGATGCTTACAAATAAATAAATAAATAACCGTATTTTCCGCACTATAAGGCGCACCTAAAAGCCTTTATTTTTTTCAAAAACTGACCATGAGCCTTATAATACAGTGCGCCTTATATATGGATCAATATTAAGTCGCAAGGTCTCGCAACAAAGGCAAGCAGCCGCCGACTAGATTTTTCCTCGTAGGCAATGTGGTCCGCGGTGTATGCTGGGATACATATGCCGGCGTTTCATTTCCCAGCCAATGTGTCAATCATCATTTGAAACGATCACTATTGGCTAAAGTTATTCAGAGGTAAAGAGGCGGATCCTTTTTATCATTTACAGGCTCGCATAGGCTAAAGGGGCAAAACAAAGCCTGCAATTGGCCGAAAAAGATGAATGTGAATAGCAGTTTGGTTGTCTACGGCATAGAGGAAACATGTTTTACCATTCTGTATTTGTAAATATTTTACTCTCCTGGATTTACTACACTCACGGATATAACAGGACCATGGTTGCACATTATTATTGAACGCAACGACTTCGGTGAGCTACTCCGGCTATATATTTTCCCAGTATCTTGTTTCAGAGTGATCTCGATGTTTATGTGATGGGTCTTTTTTTTAAATTAAACTAAATTCCAAGTGTTTATTGTCATATGCACAGAAAAGTTGCGAGCGAAAAAGAAAATAGAAACTAAGGAATGGTTGGCATTTCTTGAATCCCAAGACTTTAACCTTCCGAATGATATTTGGAACGATGCATTTGAGTGACATCGTACAGACACTGTTTCCGTATATGTCTGAGACACATATTTGCTTCTTTGCAAGCTTTGGGAATGTTAAGGGGTTATTAAGTTTGACTGAACTATCTGACTGTTTTGTCGACGTTCCCATTGTAGCGCCTTATAATCCGGTGCGCCTTTTGTATGGAAGATATAGGACCAAAAACTTTTTTTGGGGGGGTGCGCCCTATAACCCGGTGCGCCCTATAGTGCGGAAAATACGGTATTTTATTTTATTATTATTACTTTTTAGACCCGCGAAGCTCTGAACCCGCGAACCGCGAAGTAGCGAGGTTCCACTGTACTCTATTGGCAAAGAACGACTGTATGTAAATTTTACATGCGAGCTTTGTGGCAATTTAATGAATCTCTGCATATTTCTAGTACGATTAATGGTGGCTCACACAACGCTGGCATTTCTTAGCATGCTTGATTCTAGCAGATTAACTAAACATGCTCAAATTGATCATCACGTGCAAGTAATGATTTGTTATAGTTTTTATAATGAGCGAAGGGTGAAAAAAGGACAAGATGCAAGGACACTCAGCACTCGGTTAGTTACACCTCTAATATGGAACTCGACGCCATTTACAAAGATATCGTTATTAACATGCATTATTTGAATAGTTTGTCATTATCCCCCTAAATGAATCATCCAAATATTCACTTCAGAAATGTTAATTAATTCATGCAAATACATGAAGATGCCTCTTTTGTTTACACCAGAGACCAAATAAAACATATTTATAATTATAGTCAATGTTCCCTGTAATTTTCCACGGGTCTGAGCGTTCACACAAAGTCGGTGAGCAACGCTTGAAACAACGGTGAGCAACGGCAATCCCAAGTGTGGCAACTAAATCATTATCAAACGTGTCCAAAACTTGACATCAAGTTACATTTTGCGGAGTTTCCGGCAATGCAAAAAATTGAAGTGACTAATGTATTATTGCAAAGGTTTTACGGCCTACAAACGTCATTTGTTTTTACAACAATTATTTTACGAGATTTTAATTTTTTTTTCCTGGTATCTTTTGACGCATAATACTAATATTTTTGGGGGCTTATTTAGTCGGTTGCAAGATACAGAACTGTATTTAATCATATTTTTTTAGTGGAAGCACAATGTTGGCAACAAAATTGACTTGGTATAATTGGAAATTATTTGAATGCAACGCAAACTTTTTCTTCTTTTTCCGTTTTTTTTCAATTTTTTTTAAATTCCTTTAAAAAAATCTCATTGTTTTTATTTTTTCCTAGCTGTTACTTTTTCTTTTTGTTCTCTATTTACTTTTTTTCCTTTGTTTCTTTCTTTTCTTTTTTTCTGTCTTTTTTCTGAATTGTTTTCTTTTTTCTCTTCCTTTTGTTTCTTTTTTCTCAGCTTTGCACTACTTTTTCATTTTGGTGGTTTTTTCTTTTTTGTTCTATTTCCACCCCACTTCCTTTAAGTCATTTTGTGCACAACTTTACGTAATATTTGGTCGTGTAGGGATTAAAGAAGCAAAAACAACCTGAAGAGCCGTTTGGGACCCGAAAGAGCCGGTTCTCTTTTGTGAGCCGAGCCGAAGAAGCCGGTTCTCGAAAAACTCTACTGAATTTATTTTTCAACTTCGTTCGACATTGACTTTAAAATACCGCATTTAGAAAACAGCGTTAGGGGAACCCGTGTATTTTTACCTTCATGCACTGTAACTTTGACTCAATACGCTTCTTAATTAGCAATTTCGAGCCCTGATTTTTGTGCGCTGGCTAGATATTCTAGTGCGCTGAGAATGTGCAGGCAATGCGCGATTGCGCACGCGCGCATCTTAGAGGGAACATTGATTATAGTGATTCAATTAATAAAAATTAATTACAAAGAAAGAGAAATAGCTATTAAACTCCCAATATTTGTGTCTCGTTTAACATGCACACAAACTGTTGGCTAAGAATTTGTCAGCCAACTAGAGATGCAAAAGACAAAGCTTCATGACTGAGCGGAAACAATATAATAACATTAATGTAGCAGACATTAATGCATTTATGAATTCATGCAATTGAATGTTATTAGGTCATAAAAAATAATTTTATTTAGTAACTAATTGAGTAACTTCAGTAAAGCATTACAGGGTCAGATTTCTCAATCCTATCTATTGTGGATAATTTGAGAACAAAAACAAAATATTTGAGAACAGCCTTGTTATTTTTTGATTTTTTTCTATTTAATTTCTTAGAGATCCTGTTTTTTATGTCTACATCTAACTGCTACATAATATACATCGTTTGGCATTATTACTTTCATTTATTGAGGTGATATGTTTTGTTTAAAATATCAAATTTTTGATGGATTTGTTAAATATTTTGTGTCCGCACTATTATTCCCAAAGACCGTGTTCCGCCCTACAATTATGCAAATAGGTCGGATATATTCCACACGCCGGGAGATTTAAGAAATTTCATCTCAAAGTTGACCTATCTGGCTTGTTTTCTGTATAGCTGTGACATCATTGAAGGAACACAGCACTTTCAAAATGGCAAATTTCATTAACAAATCATATGAGGCAGCTCCGAAAGAATCATTGATTGTAGTGAACAGCAATTGCCTACCGCTCATTTCTGTTTGGAGAAATTGGAAATGTGATTGTTGCTTTTCCTTTGTGTTTTTCGCCACATTGTGTTGTGGTTAGTATAATTTTGTCCAACTATCTCCCCGTTAGTGTCGGGGCTGCCGAGGGCTTTACTGTTTTGCCTGCTCTCGGTCGGAGTTCGTTGGTTGCCCACAGTGTGTTGTCTAGCCACAGGGTTGGGTAGGGTTACTTCAACTGGATTACTTTCAATTACTTTTGGATTACTCCAATACCAAATATGCTAATAAAAGGCAGAAGAAACTAAATATGAATAAAATGACTAAATTTTGTGCAGGCTTGGGGAGTAACGGAATACATGGAACGGCAAAAATGATGTTGGCAAGCTGTTTGGATATATTTTCATTTTGTTTCCGTCGCATTTTATGTTAGTTTTGCCGGAGATCAAAGAGATCAAAGCCAGGAAAGAAAGCTTACCACGTGTTGTGAGTCATCATTTTATTCATATTTAGTTTATTTTGTCTTTGATTAGCATATTTGGTATTGGAGTAATCCAAAAGTAATTGAAAGTAATCCAGTTAAAGTAACCTTACCCAACCCTGTCTAGCCAGCTAGCCTGATGTTAGCCCCGGTTTTGCCGTTGTTTTTTTCCCAGACAGCTTTGCGTTTATCGCCGTAACCGTTTCCACTTTTCGTTGCTGGTTCTCGGTTAGCCTGAATGCTCGCGTTTTTCCGCTAGGGCTGCGGCTGCCTTTTGTTAATTGTTCCTGTTATCCCTGTTGGCTGCTCTCAGTGTGTGGCTTTTGTTTTTTGCCAGTTAGCCACATTTTGGCTGCTCGCACTACGTTGTACCATTATTGCATCCAAAGTCGACCCAGTGCCTAGGCATTCTCCAGACAAACTAACAAAACTTCGCCAAACATTTGTAATTATTATTGTTTCATTATAAGGGTGCTGGTGTACCTCCGATTCTGTCACAGCTCAGGATGAGAAAGACAAGACATGCTGTCTTCAAAATGCACATCTCTGGAAACTATTATAATGTACCGATTAAATATAGAGAGATTTTGGGCAAAAAAACATGTATTTCCTCACATATTGCATGTTTAAGAAATTGGGTATACCATTAAGGGTCAGATTTCTCAATTTTACCCGTGGATCATTTTTGTACTTGTATTAACTTTTATTTCACTATTTAGCTTATTTATTCTGGGTCTGATGTTATTGTCCACCACAAGATGACAGCAATCTATATTAATTGAGACAGAATTTGATGGAATAAAAACAAGCCTAGTTTTTGGATGAATTATTCCATGTCACATATGTCATACTTTTTACATCTATAGCTGCATGCAATTTTATAAAATACTGTACAGTGGAACCTCGGTTTTCGAACGCCTCTCAGTTCGGACAAATCGGTGCTCGACCAAAAATTTCGAAAAATTCTTGCTTCGCTGTTCGGTCAAAAATTTGGAGTTCCAACGCCAGTACGCTAGGGTGCGATGCTGAGTGCCGTACGGGTGTTTTAGCCCCTAATTATGCCTCCGGAGAAGGTCGGTGCAAGCAGGACAGGTGAAAAATAGTTGTTCATACAACTATTGCCTTTAAGAGAGACATAATAGCTAAATATGAAAGAGGTGTACGAATTTCCGATCTTGCTAGTGAATACAGCATGGCTAAATCTACTATCAGTACGATAGTAAAGAATAAGGAGGCTGTGAAATCGAGTGATGCGGCTAAGGAAGTTAGCGCTATAAGCGAGCAACTGCCGCAAGTTTTGGAAGAGGTTGAAAAACTTTTGATGATTTTTTTCTCCCCACCGTCCACCACAAAGGTAAGAAATCCTATTCATAATCTTTTTTTTAATTTTTACACGTTCATGTTAGCGTAATATTTCGTACGGAAGATTACGCTAACGCGAACGTACGATTAGCCTGAGTTAGCTTCATGTTTACGTTCATGGTAAACAGTCAGGGTGTTGGAACGGATTAAAACGATTTTACATTACTTTTAATTAGAAAAACGATTTCGGTGATTGAACAAATCGGTTTTCGAACAGGGTTCTGGAACGGATGATGGTCGAGAACCGAGGTTCCACTGTAAATCTTTTGGTATTATTATTAAGATGATCTTCTTCTTTTTTTTAATACATTCCTGATTGATTCGTTGAATATTTGGTGTCATTCATTGCCCCTGCTCTTTATAACATGCTAGATGTTCTTTTTATTAGTGTCTTTAAAGAGATTCTTAGTGCTACAAAACCACTAAAAAGCTGCCCGGAAAGTCTTTACCTGTTGTTATTTTCTCTCTGGAGTTTGCAATTAGCTCAAGCCTCGTGCAAATAGTCCAGTGCTATTTGGATGAATTGAAATCACACTTGCTTGTGAACTTGACAGTATTTCGCTTTATCCAAAGAAGAAAATCTTCATGCTGCAGCAGTATTGTGCAAAACTGGCTAGAGCAAATCTGGTTTTCAGAGTGCTAGCCATTGTTTTCAAGGTTCCAGGCGCTTTTATCCAGCGACGCCCCGCTTCCATACTTGTCATCCAGCGAGCTCTTTTGCGCCTCTGTGGCGGCATCGATCAGCCGTCTCTCTTCATGCTCCGTCTCGCGGTGGTAGAAGTAGTTAAAGTTAGATACAATAACGGGTACGGGCAGTGCAATGGTCAGCACACCAGCAATGGCGCACAGAGTGCCCACCATTTTTCCGCCCATGGTTATGGGGCACATATCCCCGTAGCCCACCGTAGTCATGGTGACAACTGCCCACCAAAATCCATCTGGAATACTGACAAACTGCGTCTGAGGTTCATCGACTTCGGCAAAAAAGATAGCACTAGAGAAAAGGATGACGCCAATGAAGAGGAAGAAGATGAGCAAGCCCAACTCTCTCATACTAGCTTTTAAGGTTTGACCAAGGATTTGGAGACCCTTCGAGTGGCGGGACAGTTTGAAGATACGGAACACTCTCACCAGTCGGATGATTCTCAGGATAGCTAACGACATGTTCTGGCTGGAATTGTTGTCATCGTCGGAACTGGTAGCCAGCTCTGTGCCGAGGGTGACAAAGTACGGGATGATGGAAACAATGTCGATGATGTTCATTATGTTATTGAAAAAGTCGCTCTTACTGGGACACGTGATAAAGCGGACACCGGCCTCAAAGCAGAACCAGATAATGCAAATGGTTTCTATGATAAAGAAAGGGTCTGTGATGTAGGCCACAATGTGATTGGTGGCAAGGTGAGGATTTGAACCATCCGTGGTTCTATTACTGACAAGATCGTTGATGGGTGTAAAATCATTGTCTTCTCTGAACTCTGGTAGAGTCTCCAGACAAAAGATGAAGATGGAGATGACGATGACAAAAACGGAGACTAGAGCAACAGATTTAGCAGCACTAGAACTCTCAGGGTACTCAAATAAAAGCCAGAACTGTCTCTGGAGGTCATTGGTGGGCAACAAGACTTCAGGTTCCTTGATGAACCCTTCGTCTTCGCGGAACTGCTCCATGGCTTCGTGGCCAAGTTGATAGAAAACGATCTCGCTGGCAAATACATCTAAAGGGACATTGGCTGGCCTGCGGACCCTGCCGCCCGACTGGTAAAAGTACAGGATACCATCAAAAGAAGGTCGGTTACGGTCGAAAAAATATTCATTCTTCATGGGGTCGAAGTGGCGCATTCGTTTGGCGGGGTTTCCTAGCAAAGTGTCCGGGAATCGGTTGAGTGTGCTCAGCTGAGTCTCAAACATCAGGCCTGAGACATTGATGACCACTTTCTGGTCTCTGTCCTCTACGGCAGTCTTCTCAAATAAGTCTTCGTTGTCATAGCAATCCCTCGGCATCCTGCTGAATACTCCATCAGAGCACGATTCGCCGTTCACCAGAAGTTTCAAATTCGAGATCAGGCTGCAGCTACTAGAGGTGGCTTTGGAGGGCGTGGATGGGGAACCACCCTCGCGACGTCCCCAGCGAGGAGAAGGACGAGATGAGGGACGCTGGGACACCAGGCGGCGGGGTGACGGCTCAGCATCCGGGGCCTCTGATGTGGGGGACGTTGGGTAGCCAGAGTCGCTGGGGTCGCCCAAATTGATCCCCACGTCGTCCACATTTTCAAAGTTTACCAGAGGAACCTAGATAGACGGTCAATAAAATTAGTACCTCGACGTCAGCTGTTTCAACATTGGTGGTGCTATCAATTTTACCTTATCAGAAACATAGAAGGTCAAAAGTGAAATCTAAAAATATGATTTTACCAATAGCCTGTGTCGTGTTAGAATTGTGTTTTTCTTAGTATTCTTGCTCAGGGTGGGCGGTTCGGTCCAAATATTGATTTTATGGATACTCAGCAAGTACTTGGATCTGATCAATACTATTGGTGTGTACTTCATTTTCACTTCTGGCTTTTTATTCCAATATTGTGTATTGGAAGGTATTTTAGTTGTATTGTTGACATTGTTTTATAGTAGTTATATTTTTGTAACATTGCTGCTTTTTTGGTTTGACTCTCTTGATTTCTGGTCTGAATCAATAGTTTGTGCAAAGTATTTTATTCATTCTAGAGTTGAAATGAAATGAAATGATCTGCATTTATATAGCGCTTTTCAAGTCAATGACTTCCCAAAGCGCTTTACAATGTGCTTCACATTTCCCATTAGCAGCCATGCAGCCATGTAAGGCGCTGACCTGCATATTGGGTGTTTTAAGGGTTCAGCGTCTTACCCAAGGACACTTCGACATGTAACACGGAGGAGCCGGGTTTCGAACTGCGATCTCTTGATCCCAAGACGAGCGCTCTACCTCCTGAGCTACTGCTGCCCCCAGTTTTTTTTTTACATTGTATTGTTTACACCAGGGTCAATCACCTTTTTGAAGCTGAGAGCTTCTTTAGTTCATTATATCACATTTAACATTTAAAAATAATAACAACACATGTTATTACTGTGTTGTTACTCTTAGATTGTAGTCAACCACTAAAATGTCAGTTGTAAATCAAATCACAATGAGCTATTTTCACAACCCTTCGGCAGGGTACTTAGGTGATCTTAGGGGGGCTACCGAGCAGTTATTTAAAATAAATGTATATTGCGTAAAATCTTTGAGCTGTTTTTATCATATTTATAATAAACTACCTACGGTGCGGTCCATTTATTCAACAATCTTGCCATTTTAGAGCAGGAAAGATCCGTATTTGATCGTCATCAGCCTAAAATACCCTGTGTTTACTTGGTATCCGATCGACACTAAAATTCCTAGTTTCGTGCACCCTTAATGCTAGCTAGAAAAATTGTAACTGTTGTCAAAGTGCTATTAATATGAGTTAAGCAGGGTTGGGTAGGGTTACTTTAACTGGATTACTTTCAATTACTTTTGGATTACTCCAATACCAAATATGCTAATACAAGACAAAAGAAACTAAATATGAACAAAATTATGACTCACAACACGTGGTAAGCTTTCTCTCCTGGCTTTGATCTCCGGCAAAACTAACGTAAAATGCGACAGAAACAAAATGAAAATACCGTATTTTCCGCACTATAAGGCGCACCTAAAAGCCTTTATTTTTTTCAAAAGCTGACCATGCGCCTTATAATACAGTGCGCCTTATTTATGGATCAATATTAATTCGCAGTCTTGTAACTAACTTGCAGCCGCCAACTAGATTTACCCCTGAACGCCAAGTAGTCCGCGGTGTATGCTGGGATTTATTTACCGGCGTTTCATTGGCTAACCAATGTGTCAATCATCATTTGAATCGATCACTATTGGCTAAAGTTATTCGGAGGTCAAGAGGCGGATCCTTTTTATCATTTACAGGCTGGCATTGGCTTGAACGGCAAAACAAAGCCTGCAATTGGCCAAAACAGATGTGTCAATCATCAGTTGAATCGATCACTATTGGCTAAAGTTATTCGGAGGTCAAGAGGCGGGTCCTTTTTATCATTTACAGGCTGGCATTGGCTTAAACGGCGAAACAAAGCTTGCAATTGGCCAAAAAAGATGAATGTGTATAGCATGTGGCTGACGGCATACAGAAAGCATTTTTTACTATACTGTATTTGTAAATATTTTATTCTCCTGGATTTACTACACTCACGGATATAAGAGGACCACGGCTGCACATTATTATGAACACAACGACTTCGGTGAGCTACTCCGGCTATATATCTTGTTTCAGACTGAACTCGATGTTTCTGTGATAAGCGGTGCAGATAATGGATGGAATGGAGTGTCTATTTTTAAATTAAACTCAATTCCAAGTGTTTATTGTCATATGCACAGTAAAGTTGCGAGCGAAAAAGAAAATAGAAACTAAGGAATGGTTGGCATTTCTTGAATCCCAAGACTTTAACCTTTCGAATGATGGAACGATGCATTTGAGTGACATCGTACGGACACCGCATCCGCACGTGTTCTCGACACGTATTTGCGTCTTTGCAAGCTTTGGGAATATTAAGGGGATAATAAGTTGGACTGAACTATCTGACTGTTTTGTCCACGTTCCCATTGTAGCGCCTTATAATCCGGTGCGTCTTATGTATGTCAAAAATAGGACCAAAAACTATTTTTTCGGGGTGCGCCCTATAACCCCGGTGCGCCTTATAGTGCGGAAAATACGGTAAATCCAAACAGTTTGCCAACATCATTTTTGCTGTTCCATGTATTCCGTTACTCCCTAAGCCTGCACAAAATTTAGTCATTTTATTCATATTTAGTTTTTTTTGTCTTTTATTAGCATATTTGGTATGGAGTAATCCAAAAGTAATTGAAAGTAATCCAGTTAAAGTAACCCTACCCAACCCTGGAGTTAAGCTACTGTCATGAGTGACTTATGTACAGCATGCAGATGGAAAGGTCGAAGAAGGGGCTGGTAGAAAAAAGGGCAAAGGAATTATCACTCAAAATTATTTGCAATTTTTGAAGAGTACACGACTATTTATTTGAAAAGTGACGAGGATCTATGTCGATAGGGGGCGGTAATGCACCGAAAAGAACATGCTAACCGCCCATAAACTTGAAGAAGAAGAGAACTTAAAAATACAGAGATCCCTTGCTACTTCGCACTTCAGTTTTCGCTGGTTCACTCCTTCGTGTGAAAAAAAGTGAGATCAAATATAAAATAAAAAACAATAACAGATGCTTCTTGCATCTAATTATGAGTGGGAAAAAAAACAAATTGTCAATCAATCAAACCAACGATGACACTTTTGTAGAGACAAGATTCACACCGATTGGACCCCGACTCTTTACTTGAGATCTCCGATGCCGATTGGCCAATTCATACCATAGTGTCTTTAATATTTTATCTTGACCGTACACCTGCTCTGCTATTCTGCATCTCGCTTAGAACAGTCCCCCCCCTCTCTCTCTCTCTCTTGCTATCTTTTTCTCTCCCCGCTTCCCTCCGTACTTCTCTCTCTCTTTCTCTCTCTTTCTCTCTCTTTCTCTCTCTTTCTCTCTCTTTCTCTCTCGTTCTCTCTCTTCTCTCTCTCTCTCTCTCTCTCTCTCTCTCTCTCTCTCTCTCTCGCTCTCTCTAGCAGCAAGTCCGCTCCAAACTGAGGCCGACCAAAAAAAAAAACACATCAAGAAGTGCAAGAGAAAAACAAGCTGCAGGTTGAAATATGTCAACTTGATGTTGCCAAAGCCAGGTGCCTCGAACTAAGACACTGTATTTGTATTTCTCTCTCTCTCTCTCTCTCTCTCTCTCTCTCTCTCTCTCTCTCTCTCTCTCTCTCTCTCTCTCTCTCTCTCTCTCTCTCTTTCTCTCTCTCCCTCTCTCCCTCTCTTTCTTTTCCACCCTTTTACTCCCACCCTGTCTCTGTCTCTTTCACTCTCTGTGTCTCCCTTTTTTCTTCCTTTGTTGCTCTTTGTCACTTTCTCTCTCCTTGTCCTTTAACCTCTTTTGCTCTAACTTCCTTTTTTCCTTTTCTCTCTTTTCTTTTTCTCTCTTCATACCCTTCGCACTTTCTTTTCTCTTTCCTCTCCTTCTGTCTTTCTATTTCTCTTTGGATTTCTTTCTTCCTCTCCCTTTCTTTTCCCCCTTTCTCACAACTTTTTGTCTTTTGTTTCTCACGCTCTCTCCCTCTCTCTCTTTTTCTTTCTTTGTCCTGCCCTCTCTCCTTCTTTCTCTTATTTCTTTAACTCTTTTTCTTACTCTTTAATCTACTACTCCGGCCCCCGACAGAATGTTTGTTCCATCGTGTGGCCCCCGAGTTAAAATGAGTTTGACACCCCTGTGCTAGTGTGGGATACTAATTATTTGTGTCAGTTTCATCTTTAAGTGAAATCTTGCTTTTGTAAGCCAGTTTTAGAGATTTTTCTTACAATTTATATCAAGGCTCAACCCCTGTTCACAATAATATTGGTGCAAACCTCCATTGCTGTATATATTCTCTGCAGTCGTAGGTGCAGGAGGGGGGTCCCGCACGGACCTGGATCCTGCTGGCCGGCATCCAAGCAGTTTCAACCTCCTCGTAACCTGAACAGGGAGAGGAGCAAAAAGCAGCCCTGCTGTGGTAAATGTTTTTTTTGTCCATTTTTGTAAGCATCAGCACACAACTGGCCATCTGATACCCTCCCACCCCCAACAATCCAACTTTGGATCATGACGGAAGTGAAACCTCGGCAGGTTTGCCCGCCAAACTGCTTAATGTGCAACGAGGGTATTCAGTTAGCAGGGTTGGGTAGGGTTACTTTAACAGGATTACTTTCAATTATTTTTGGATTACTCCAATACCAAATATGCTAATAAAAGACAAAAGAAACTAAATATGAATGACATGACTAAATTTTGTGCAGGTTAGGGGAGTAACAGAATACATGGAACGGCAAAAATGATGTTGGCAAGCTGTTTGGATTTATTTTCATTTTGTTTCTGTCGCATTTTATGTTAGTTTTGCCGGAGATCAAAGAGATCAAAGCCAGGAGAGAAAGCTTACCACGTGTTGTGAGTCATCATTTTATTCATATTTAGTTTCTTTTGTCTTTTATTAGCATATTTGGTATTGGAGTCATCCAAAAGTAATTGAAAGTAATCAAGTTAAAGTATCCCTACCCAACCCTGTCAGTTAGCTACACTAGAGCTTGTTATTCAAGACATTTGATTTGATTTTGTGTTAAAAATTTCCATTCACTTACTTTGTTTTTGTCATCATTCTTATAACTTAAGTGCATTTTTGGGGGGACTGATTTCAGTATTGTCTACCTACTGTATGTTTTTGTTAGTTTTAATTACTTTCACCTGATCATTATCATTTTTTTAAAGATAAATACATTTATTATTAAAATTCTGATTACATTATAATGAATCTGATTTTTGAAATATTTCATAACTATAATTTTTTATGTTGAAAATAATAAAATAAAATTAAAACATTTCATCTCTCATCTCATTAGCTACACTGCTAGTAGGGTCGCAGGGGGTGCTGGAGCCCATCCCAGCAATCATCGGGCAGTGGGCAGGGGACACCCTGAACTGGTTGCCAGCCAATCGCAGGGAAATTAAAACATAATCATATATTTTCACATTATGATTTAGAGTTACTTTTGTTATGTTTCGTCTAAATAATATGATAACTATTTTTATAGAACCCTTAACAGATACAAAAATCATACTAATTTGTAACGTTACTTTTTTTTATACTATATACACATTTCATTTGTTTGAAGTCAAATAATAATTGTTATTTGAATTCTGATTATCTTGATATAAATTTGATTTTTAAATTATTTTATTACCATTATTTTGATATAAAGATACATTTTTTAAGAAAAAATCCCATTACTGTATTTGAATATTAAGATATGCTATTATTTGTTATTTTTATGTTTAATGAAACAATTATTTAAAGTCAAGTCAAGTCATTTTGATTTGTATAGCCCTTAATCACAAAGAGTATCAAAGGGCATCACAGGTTATTACACATGAGAAGTTAAAAATGGATAAATAATGATAAAACATTGTATTATTAATATCAGTGCAGAATATATACTGTATACATTTAATTTTAACAATAAGGAGGTGATTTTTACTTTCTTCTTGCATACTGAATGCAAGACACCGCACTTTGAGTGGTAATACATTGACTTAAAGTGCTGTAAAATAAGAGTTGATTTATTTGATTTGAATAATTATTATAAGAATTTTGATTATCTCAATGAAACTATTTTTATTATTTTCTGTCATCATTTTAATATTTGAAAAAATAAAATAAAAACATATTCATATATTTTAGCATTATACGATTTATTATATTCCAGAAATCGTGGCCAGGATAGCTCAAACCGCAGCCGCACTCGCCTGACTTAAACCCATCTGGAGGGACAAGAACATAGCAGTGAAATCACAGATTAGACTCATGCAAGCACTAGTTACTTCCATCTTCCTCTACGTTTGTTAGACATGGACTCTCACAGCCAAGACGGGAAAAGAAAATCCAGAATCTTCTAGACATCAGTTACTTAGCCCATTTGATGAACGGAACTGTGCGCAACACCATCAAGGGCACATTGGATCCTACAAAGAACTATTGTCTACTGTGCGCATTTCGGAATTTCAATGGTATGGTCACGTCAAAAGATCATCAGGACTGATGAAGATCATTCTCCAGGGCACAGTCCAAGGGGGCAGGAGGAGAAGAAGATCGAAAAAAAACACTGGATAGACAACATTAAGGAATGGACTGGTGCCAACTTTGCTATGACCCGAGAACAGGCCTGGGACTGTCAACAGTGAAGACGGCTGTACAGAGTTGCGTCCTCAATGGTGCCCTGATGTCCCATGCGGTTAAGGGATATATAAAAATAGTATTGAAACACTTCCTGATTTTTTTCTTGAGAAAATTATGTTTAAAAATTTCCTCACCCATTATTTATATATATATATATATATACATAGGGCAGCACTGCGAGGCAGTGGTTAGCGCGTGTGCAGCACAGTTTTGAGGTCGTGAGATCGAACCTCCCGTGTGGAGTTTGCATGTTCTCCCCGTGCTTGCGTGGGTTTCCCCCGGGCACTCCGGTTTCCTCCCGTATTCCAAAAACATGCATATCAGGTTGATTGGCCGGTTCAAATTGTCCCTACGTGTGAATGAGCGAGCGAATTGTCTGTCCCTGTGTGCCCTGCGACAGGCTCGCAACCAGTTCAGGGTGTCCCCTGCCCACTGCTCAAAGATTGCTGGGGTGGGCTCCAGCACCCCCGCGACCCTACTGAGGAAAAGCGGTGCAGATACTGGATGGATGGATGGATATATATGTATATATTGGATTTCATTCAACCATTTGCTAATGACTGCATCGTTCTTGTCCCCATGAATTCTCTTTTGGACTGCAATTCATTCACCCTTTGTACTTTTTTCCATTGCAGCACAATCAGCACTGAGTGCCAATTGTGCAACGTCACATTGTCAAACAACAAAAACCCAAGTTTGCATTTCCTGGCGAGCTGACATTGAACAATGACAGCATAACCTTCTGCAACATCCAAACAAATCAAGACAATCCCACTCACCTAGCGGCTTCCCCAGGATGCCCTCTACTTCTGAGTGTCCTTAAAAAAGCTCCCATTGGGTAATTAAAGACCTGATCAGAAACAAGAGCTGCCACTTTCCCACAAATACAAAACAATGCATATGTGCACCGGCACTCGTGCGAGGTTTTAAAAAGATGAGGGAGTGAGAGAGGGGTGGGGGTACCAGGACTGGAAAGGATGGGGAGGGGATCTTACCTGGCTTCTTACCGCACTCCTCCCTTCAGGAAGTAATGGGAGACTGACAGGGTGATGAAGGTTTCTTTTTTCCCCAAAATTCTTTGTCAACATTGTGAAATGAAATAGGGGTCAATTTGGGCCAAGCGAGTGTCTATCGTTTTACACGAAACACTCGAAACCATTGTTTCTCAATCTTTTTTGAATAAAATATCTTAAGGCACACTGTCCATTGAAAATGAATTCCTGGCAATTTTATTTTTGAAGGTTAAATTATGTTGCGTTTTTCCTATTATTTGTGGTCACCATTGCTCAGCAGACAATACGGGTTTTCTCATCTCATTAGCTGCACCGCTTATCCTCAGTAGGGTCCCGGGGGTGCTGGAGCCCATCCCAGCAATCATCGGGCAGTGGGCAGGGGACACCCTGAACTGGTTGCCAGCACACAGGGACAGACAACTCGCTCGCTCATTCACACCAAGGGACAATTTGGACCGGCCAATCCACCTGAAATGCATGTTTTTGGAATGTGGGAGGAAACCGGAGTGTCCGGAGGAAACCCACGCAAGCACGGGGAGAACATACAAACTCCGCACAGGAAGTCCGGTAGCTGGATTTGAACCCACACAGGAGGTTCCCAAGACCTTAGAACTGTGCCGCACACGCGCTAACCACTGCGCCGCCGTGCTGCTTAATACAGGTTGTTCTTGGATAATAATTCTGCTGTGATTTTAGATATTACTATATTTTAGAACTGATTTTCAAGGGTGAGGGATTTTTTAAATATAATTTTCTCAAGAAAAATTTCAGGAAGTGTTTCAACACTATTTTTTCTTTACAAAAGGAATGAAAAGTAATAAGATAGAATAGAATAGAATAGAATAGAATAGAATATACCTTTATTGTCATTGTTACAAAATGAGTTGAACATACTGTGACAACGAAATTGGGCATGGTACTCCAGTTTCACATTTAACAGTGAGGATAAAAGAAAACAAAGAAGGTAACGGAACAAAGAGGATAAGGTTATAATTTACACAACATAAAAGAACAAAGAAGATAACGGTTATAATTTACACAATATTTACACAAGAAATGTGGGCATGCCAGGATGTTACATACAGTTTTGGGATCGTATTAGTGCAAAATGCGCCAAAATAGTCAACATTATGCAAAGTGAGCATAGGCATAAATACAATTTTACATCTGTATGAGGTAGTGTGTTTGCAAGAGTTTCAGTTTTTTGTGCGGTGTGGTAAACTTCTCTGCTGGCTTTGATCTCTCTGATCTCGTTGACAGCTCGCTCCCAAAAACATATCAAAGAGCGTTCTTTTCAGTTTACATGAAATACATTTTAGAATATCAACCATCACAATTCATTTTTATATCAATTTTAACAAAATACTTTTAACAAGAGATCATATAGTGTTTTTTTTAACGTTTACAATGAATTCAACATATTTTACTTTAGTCTGAATTTTAACCAACATCATCCTTTTTATATATATGAGAAAATAGAAATAATAACAATAATGAGTATAAAAACGGGTACAATTTACCTGCAAATGATTGAGTCACAACACAACTCGTGGTGAGCTTCTCTGCTGGCTTTGGTCTCTAAAAGGGGAATTAGCATTTTAGCACAACATGCAACGTCCGGCAAAACTAACATAAAAGGATACAGAAACAAAACGAAAATAAATCCAAACAGCTTGACAACATCAATCACATTACTGTGCATGTTGAGAGATTTGTCAGCTGTGGTTTTAATGTTTCAAATTAACTTTTTGCGGAGCACCAAAAGATCGTGTCTTACCGTTGTAGACTGCCAACAAACTCCGCCTTCCGGTCACATGTCAAAAGCCAAACCAAACCTTACCCCATACCAGCAGGTGGCACTGTTGGACTCATCATTGCAGGACACTTACACAAAAACTATACAACATATTTCAGCAGGAATTTTAATAAAACAAAAGTTATTATGACACCCGTTACATATGTAGTAGATTTTTTGTTGTAGAGACAATAGGGACAAAGTTTGCACCCCTGAAACATTACTAGAACTTTGTTTACTATGATAAATATTGTCATTATATTTTGACTAGTTTGTTACGGCGGCCCGGTGAAAAAGCATGCATGTGGCTCGCGTGCCGTAGTTTGTCCACTGCTGTTGTCTCCACTTTGCCAGTTAGGGGGTCAAAATTTGGCAGGTAAAATAGAGACTGTAATGTTACCCACAAGGAAAGTGATCACTTTTGTGCGCTTGTGCTGCAGGTCGACCGCTTCCTGTCTCACTGCGGGGGGAGCCATGCCACTGCAGGCTGCACAGCCCCGCCTCAAGGTCGCCTTCCTCCCGAAAAATTTGGTCTTAAGTCTTAACAGTATAGCATTCTCTATCCATCATATTAGGTGCTTGTCTCCAGGGAAGGGGATCTCATTATGTGCAGCCATGAGTGTTAACTTCACTAAGTATGCATGTGTGCGTGTGTGTGCATTATGGAGCTCCTCAAGGTTACGAGACCACATCGATGTGCATAAGCAACTTAGAGGATTTTCAAGCTATCGGGTTTCGTATCAAGATACCCACCGAAATCGGAGAGTTTCGCTCACAGTATACAATGAAAATACCATGGCAACACTATGAAGAGTATTGTGATTAAAACAATGAAATGATCTGCATTTATATAGCGCTTTTCAAGTCAAGACTTCCCAAAGCGCTTTACGGTGTGCTTCACATTTCCCAATAGCGGCCGTGCAGCCATGTAAGGCGCTAACCTGCTTATTGGGGGTATTCGGGGTTCAGTGTCTTACCCAAGGACACTTCGACATGTAACACGGACAAGCCGAGATTCGAACTGCGATCTCTTGATCCCAAGACGAGCGCTCTACCTCCTGAGCCATTGCCGCCTGTCATACCTGTCAGCAAAGCAAGGGGTTGGCGGTTGGATCTCTGTTTGTAAGTGACTTACAGGCTCCGAAACGACTAACCCAATTTTCAGAAAAATGTACACAATTTTACTTAAGGCCTCCAATAGTGTCTTTAGCTAGGTTTCGTGTCAAGGTACCCCCAATAAATACCAACAAAGTCTGATCATGTGTGGGCTGCTTTCATGGGGTTTATCTGACGCCCTCTGGCGACCATATTGGCTACTGCAACTCTTGACCACTTATCATTCCAAGGAGCTGAATGCAATCTTCTATCACCCGGAATTGACAGGCTATTTTGCTTGTAAATCTAGAATACAGTGACCTGTAATCTGGGGAGGGAAAATATGAATTAAAAAAATGTATTGAATTATATTATACTTTATATTTAATCAATGGTAAAGTTCTTTCTCATCAAACTTCACTATTTGGGGTCCGTCGCTAAACGCATCTTGTATTTCGTTCTTCTTTCTGATTGGTTAAAAAGTCACCCCACTTCTTTCCTACATATACATTGATGATGATGTGGTCCAACATATACATGTATGTAAAACAGTTTGACGAATTTACAATTTACCTTCATGTGTGGAGTTTGCATGTTCTCCCCGTGCTTGCGTGGGTTTCCTCAGGGCACTCCGGTTTCCTCCTACATTCCAAAAACATGCATGTCAGGTGAATTGGCCGGTCCAAATTGTCCCTAGGTGTGAATGAGTGAGTGAATTGTCTGTCCCTTTGTGCCCTGCCAACCAGTTCAGGGTGTCCCCTGCCCACTGCCCAGAGATAGCTGAGATGGGCTCCAGCACCCCCGCGACCCTACTGAGGATAAGTGGTGCAGATAATGGATCGATGGATAATAGTGTGATTGTATAATAATTGTTAAAAAATAAGGTTTCTACCCCAAAAAAAAGGGTTTACTGTATATTAAGACTATTATTATTAATATTAGAATGTAATGTATCTCTGTGCTAAAGATGCAGAATGAGGCGTGCAATTATCTTGCCTCCTGGCAGAGATGAGTTGTGAGACCAAGAATTCTGATTTGGCACCAGGGTTGGGTAGGGTTACTTTAACTTGATTACTTTGAATTACTTTTGGATTACTCCAATACCAAATATGCTAATAAAAGACAAAATAAACTAAATATGAATAAAATTATGACTCACAACACTTTTTTTTAAGCTTTCTCTCCTGGTTTTGATCTCTTTTATCTCCGGCAAAACTAACATAAGATGGCGGCGTCCCTGTTCGGCTGCGGCTACATCGGCTCGCTATAGTTTTTTACACTTCGGTCATAAGACCCAGTCTTCGACTCAGTTTTGATGGCGGACAAAGTCAACTCAAACCGCAGATTAATATACGATTGCAATTTTTTTGCTGGATATGTGATCACCCAGAAATCAAGCGCTCGGTCCTACGACCACTCGGGAGTGTTTACTTAGCCTCGGACTGCTACGTCAACAAGACCCGGCGGCCTACAAAGCAGCGAAGCAGAGTGGCAAGAGAGCGGCGTGCCGGAGGAGGAAGCAAGGTTGTCAGGCCGGGCTAACCACTAGGCTAAAGGCTAAGCCCTTCAAAACGCCTCTCCCATCCATTTTCCTCTCCAACGTTCGCTCTCTGGACAATAAACTGGACCATTTACAACTGGAACTAACATCGAACCGTGAGATGACAAACTGCTGCGCTATAATTCTGACGAAGACATGGTTAAACTATCCCGGCTGACGCTCAAGTAAACTGTGCGGGTCAGATGTATCGACAATTCGTTCTGTATACACGTGTACACGAATGACAATAAAGTATATCTGAATCTGAATCTAATTTCTGATCTGACAGAAACAAAATGAAAATAAATCCAAACAGCTTGCCAACATCATTTTTGCCGTTCCATGTATTCCGTTACTCCCCAAGCCTGCACAAAATTTAGTAATTTTACTCATATTTAGTTTCTTTTGTCTTTTATTAGCATATCTGGTATTGGAGTAATCCAAAACTAATTGAAAGTAATCCAGTTAAAGTAACCCTACCCAACCCTGTTTGGCACACATCCGAGCCCCAAACAATAGAATTAGTTATGGTATTAGTAGGCTATCCTGTTGCATCGACTTTTTTTTTCATAATGGTGGACTATTTCTATAAATCTTTTAAAGTTACAAGATTTATTTAAATATCAAACCACACAATTGGTGTATAGAGCTGCAAACAGAACACCTGAGACCAAGGACTTGTCAAGTCAAGTCATGTTAATTTGTACAGCCCTTAATCACAAGGACTCTCAAAGGATTGCACAGATCACAGGTTATTGCACCATCCCTCCCATTTTCAATAGAAACTATAAAGCAAGGCAGATTCAAAGTAACGTTCATGAGTCATTCTAGAAATATAAAGATATATTGACTTTTCAGATAAAAAAAAACTCATTTTATAAACACAAACAAGGTCAACAATTATTACTGTCTATGGTATATTAATTCATGTACTTTATCAAGGTCTAACTTGACCTAAAACCCACACAATGTTATTGTTAAACCCAGACCAAGTCTAGGTCTTATCACTGTTGCGTTTCTCCTATTATTTGTGGTCACCATTGCTCAGCAGGCAATATGGGTTCTCTCATCTCATTAGCTGCACCGCTTATCCTCAGTAGGGTCGCGGGGGTGCTGGAGCCCATCCCAGCAATCATCGGGCAGTGGGCAGGGGACACCCTGAACTGGTTGCCAGCCAATCGCAGGGCACACAGGGACAGACAACTCGCTCGCTCATTCACACCTAGGGACAATTTGGACCGGCCAATTCACCTGAATCGCTTATGTTTGCCTGATATTCTCCCGCTTCTACCATAATATCACTGTTCCCAAAAAGGAATTTTAAATGGGGCATTCAGTGCAATTAGAATAGAATAGAAGATGCCTTTATTGTCATTGTTACAACATGGGATATGCTGTGACAACGAAATTGGACGATTCCAGTTCCACATTTACAGTGAGGATAAGGAAACAAAGAGATAAAGGAACAAAGAACTAACGGACTTTGTTGTAAGTAGGCTTTGTTTTCCTCCGGGGGGTGTTGAGGGGGGTGAGGGTCAAACAGAGTTGCTGGATACAACCGGAATGTTTGATGTTTGATCTTACATTACACATAGTCCAGTGTTTTTCCGAATTGCTCAGTCCACAATTGAATGGATTTGGGAGTACAGTCCATAAACATGCCCGATTAAAGTCGCCGTCGACGATAAAGCTCCGTTGGGGTGGGAAAGCTGGCAGCGGGCAGGAGATTTAGCGCTATGCTAACGTTAGCATCCGGTGAAACGGTTAGCGGTGGAAAGTAAACAGCAAACACAAAGACCACAGTTAACTCATTAATTCATGCATTTGTTACCTCCCGTCTCGATTACTGCAATGCACTACTCTCCGGTCTCCCGAAGTCCAGAATCAAGTCTCTTCAGCTAGTACAAAATGCCGCAGCGAGGCTTTTAACTAGGACAAAAAAGTACGATCACATAACACCGATTATGGCTAACCTGCATTGGCTCCCAGTTAGCCAAAGATGTGACTTCAAAGTTCTCTTAGTATTGTACAAAATCATACATGGACTTGCTCCCTCTTATCTTTCAGATCTGATCCTACGATCTGAGAGTGCTGGTCTTCTGATGATCCCGAGAGCAAAGAAGTCTTCTGCTGGTTCGAGAGCGTTCTCCATCCGGGCACCGGTGCTGTGGAATGCTCTTCCCCCTGAGATTCGATCTGCAACCTCAGTGGAAATGTTTAAATCTAAACTTAAAACTCACTTCTACTCCATTGCATACGAATAACCTACTCCTCTTGTCGGTTGAAAATAGTTTGTGTAATATAGTGTAACAATCTGTGAAGCCCTTTGAGACTCTTCGTGATTTAGGGCTATACAAATAAAAATGACTTGACTTGACTTGACTTAACTCTCCCGGTACAAAGAAGGGTCTGCACGATACTGCTAGAAACTCCATGTCGAGTGAGCAGTGTGTGTCAATGGTTCGGCTGTTATTGTAGCGCGTAGTCTCCAACCCCTGTTTTTACCGGAGTCTTCGTCTCGTTCGAGCCGGTGATAATAATAATAATAATAATTTCCTTGTATTGTCATTCTGTGTAACAATGTACACAGAACGAAATGTCGATTGCATCTGACCCGATGCAGCCGCAGCCAAGAGAGGGCGCCGCCGACCACTTTTTAAGTCTTAGGAATGACTCGGCCGGGGCGCGAACCCGAAACTCCCAGTCTCAAAGCGGGCGCCTTACCATCTAGGCTACTGAGCTGGTAAATGTAATGCAGCGTCGGGAAAGCCAAGACTCCGTGATGACAAAAAAAAAATTGATAGGATATATTCGACCAGAAGAGCTTAAAATAATGAAAATCCTTGCCCAAAAGGAACATACCAAAATGGGTCTTCTGTCAATTACTGGAATAATTACTAACTGTCATTAACACAACTGAACATTGAGGACATTAAGGATGTTTAGCTGATGTTCTTAATGCTCATCAGAGGGATTTTTGTTGGCATTTTTAAGTGGAGTTTGTTGAAATGGCTGAGGAAAATGTCTGACCAACTGCTCAGAGATCTGAAAGGCGCAACTGCAGTCTTACTCCTATTGCCGTAGTGCCATTCTTGGTCAACATGATGTCGTGCATTTTACTTCTGAAAAGTGATGGGTCCCGGGGACTCGCATGCTCAAAAATCTATGGGTCCCAACATAGATCTATGGGTCCCCAAAATTTAGTGTTATCAAGGTTGAAAATGTTAATCTGCGACAATTATATAATATAAATCTATATATTCATTCAGTTTTAATCATCACAGTTAATTGGTAATACAAAGCAGTTATCACTTCAGATTTTTCAGTTCATATATTCTTCGTGGTTTGCTGTCCCGCCACAGTTGTAATGCCTTCTCAAGGTCCAATCCATTAGCATCCTCATAGCGTCACCAGGAATATAATTTAGTCCATTTGGCAGAAAAGTCCTTTTCTTGCTAGAAGTATCCTTTTGTTTATTTTCTTTCATCAAATAGTTCACTTCAACACACGTGTTTTCCTTGCCTCCACGATCTTCTAAATAATTTCTCCGCCGTTTTTTCATGCCGGAATTATTGCCGTTGTTATCACTTTCTGCATTATGTTTCGACTTATTACTGACACTGAAATGACCAATTTTGTGTTGATTTTCCCTTAATACAAACTGTTTTTTCAGAAGCATACTCATTCCTGTGAACCTCCACGGCTCCATGCCCTTACAAACTGTCGTATTTTCCCTTACAAAACACAAAAAAATCTTACACCATATTTTTTCTTCAAACTTGTTTATTTATGTAGTTTAACATGTTATATTGTACATGTCTTTCCTTATATAATATCTATCAATAATGAACATTTTGTTGTGAGACACTGAGTTGCTCGACATGAATGAGGTTTATTATGAAAAAAAGTTCCAAAATTAAATAGCTTGGACGTTCACTGTAGAAGGAAAAAATACATGCAAATGTAATTAAGTAGAATACTACATTTTCTCTTTCTATTTTTGCATTAAATTATTGTTGGTAATATACTGATTAAAAGGATCACCACAAACCTGTCTTTTTTCATTTTCTCCTTTTATACTTTTTCTTAACTTCTCTATACAACATAATAATTCGTAATATAATGCATCAAAGCAAGTGAGCCGTTTGAGAGCCGGCTCTCTTGAATGAGTTGAGCTGAAAAAGCCGGTTCTCTAAAAAGAGACGGACTTTCACTACACAACTCGAACTCCTTTGACTTGATCGATTTGCCGTTTGGTGATAGTCGGTGTATACCGGATGGTACCCATAATTGACAAATTTGCGTTTTTCCGTGCAGATTTTCTCATACGTCATACACGTCTTAAAATGCATAATGAACGTACTTTGTACGGCAAAAAACGTACAGGTTGACAGGTATGCATACTTAACCTTCATTCGACGACAGGCACCACAACAATGACGTCATCTTGAAGCAACGAGATCTCGATTGCCGAGATCGACGTGCAGACAAAAACTTGAACCGCGAGACCAAAACAACAATGGCGGATCTGCCTGACAAAAAGTTTGTAGTGCGGTAAATCTTAGTTTAAAAAAAATAGGGTAATAATGACAATTTTGTGTCGTAAAAGTTAATTTGACACAATGCGTCCCCAGCAAAAATGATGCGTCTAGGACGCAAGGACGCGGGCAAACGAGAACACTGTTAAATACAATGCATTTCAGCACCTTGCCTCGTTACCTGTGTTTGGGTCTACCTCAAAACCATAACATTGAAGAAGGGAACATTTCGGCGCAGGCGTGACAAGCATCCTTTCTCATGAGACTCAGTTCAAGCAACATATTTTCCATGTCTAATTGTTACTAATGCGTTATCATCAGGGTTGGGTAGGGTTACTTTAACTGGATTACTTCCAATTACTTTTGGATGACTCCAATACCAAATATGCTAATAAAAGACAAAAGAAACTAAATATGAATAAAATGACTACATTTTGTGCAGGCTTGGGGAGTAACAGAATACATGGATTTTGGCAAGCTGTTTGGATTTATTTTCATTTTGTTTCTGTCGCATTTTATGTTAGTTTTGCCGGAGATCAAAGCCAGGAGAGAAAGCTTACCACGTGTTGTGAGTCATCATTTGATTCATATTTAGTTTATTTTGTCTTTTATTAGCATATTTGGTATTGGAGTAATCCAAAAGTAATTGAAAGTAATCCAGTTAAAGTAACCCTACCCAACCCTGTATACATGATACATATAAAAAATATATAGAGAAAATAAAATAAAAATCTACAGTACCGTTCAAACGTTTTGGGTGACCTAAAACATTACGTTTTTTCCACACTTCTTTTTTAATTAATCAAACTGTCATGTCCTGCATGGTCGCCATGACACCCAGCTGGTCCCGCCCCTTGACACCGGCTGACACAGATTGACTTAATTGTGTGTGGGATTCTTAAGGGATCGTTTTGGGACTGCCCGTTGCCATACCATTGTTTTGTTTGACTCGAGGAAAAACCTGTTCGTGCCCGTTTGTTCTGAGTGATTGCCTGTAAGCCTGTTTTTGTTTTGTCTTTGGTCCCTGCGTGTTGGACAACTTTTATTTTCTAAATTCAAGTAACAGATCGTACACGCAAATGAGTTCACACTTCCTGCCTCCTGGTCCGTTCCTTGGCACAAACGAGTTTTAAAGTAAGTGGAAAGTATAGTCGAGACACTAAGAAGGTGAGAAATCATGATTTTTATATTTTTATTTGAAAAAAGAAACAAAATAAAATAAACTATCCTTCAAACTTTGCTTTTGCCAAGGAAAGTGATTTTATGTTAGTTTTGCCGGAGATCAAAAGGATCAAAGCCAGGAGAGCAAGCTTATCACGTGTTGTGAGTCATCATTTTATTCATACTTAGTTTCTTTTGTCTTTTATTAGCATATTTGGTATTGGAGTAATCCAAAAGTAATTGAAAGTAATCCAGTTAAAGTAACCCTACCCAACCCTGTATACATGATTCATATAAAAAATATATAAAAAGAAAATAAAAATCTACAGTACCGTTCAAACGTTTTGGGTCACCTAAAACATTACGTTTTTTCCACACTTCTTTTTTAATTAATCAAACGAGTTTTAAAGTAAGTGGAAAGTATAGTCGAGACACTGAGAAGGTTAGAATTCACGATTTTTATATTTTTATTTGAAAAAAGAAATAAATAAAATGAACTATCCCAGCAGCTGCCCTATTGTTTTATTGTCTGCTTCTATCTTCGGTGTTTTTCTTCCCGTTTGACCACTAAACATTTGGATTACTTTCTATCCTATGGACATGGCTTTAAGCACAAAAATGCGTTAATTCAAGGAATCAACTCCTTGCCCTGAAGAATTCTCGTGCCGGCGTGATGAAGGGGCCTATCGTGGAAGAAGAGCCGGAGCTTGCTAAGCGGCTAGCGGCGTTATAAGTCTTCGGTACCATCCGTAATCATGGTAAATGCGAACTCACGACCAAATAAGATCATCGAGTGCTGGTGGAAAACATCGAAACGCACAGGGAGCGCAGTTGCTGTGTTTTGCGGAAACGTGGCTCACGTTTAGCATTCCGGACGCTAACGTGTAGCCACCTGGAGCTACCCGGAGCTATCTGGCTTCAACGCCACTACATAGAGACACGAAAGCCGGGGGAAATTGGAGAGGAGGCGGACTTGCTAACACGAGGTGGTGTATCCCTGGATTTTCACAAAGAAAATATTTCCATCTGCCGCAGGGATGTCAAACTTTTGGACTGGCGTGACATCATCCACTCCGCTACAAGCACCCCTAGGGCATCATGTTAATCTGTTAATAAACAACGGGGTAGACTGCTGGAAGTGTGAATTTCCCTACGGGGATGAATAAAGTATCTATCTATCTATCTATCTATCTATCTATCTATCTATCTATCTATCTATCTATCTATCTATCTATCTATCTATCTATCTATCTATCTATCTATCTATCTATCTATCTATCTATCTATCTATCTATCTATCTATCTATCTATCTATCTTTTGCCAAGGAAAGTGATTTTATGTTAGTTTTGCCGGAGATCAAAGTGATCAAAGCCAGGAGAGAAAGCTTACCACGTGTTGTGAGTCATCATTTTATTCAAATTTCGTTTCTTTTGTCTTTTAATAGCATATTTGGTATTGGACTAATCCAAAAGTAATTGAAAGTAATCCAGTTAAAGTAACCCTACCCAACCCTGGTTATCATTGCAACTGTATGGTGAAGGTCACTCACTGGGCCTTCAAGTCAAATGAGGTGTCGAAGCAGAGAGAAGGAGAAGCGAAGTTGAATTGATGGACGCATATGAATTGATGGCGATTGATTTGTGTGCGTAAAACAGTGAGCAAGCTCGAAGATGAGCTCCACTGCAGTGTCCCTGCAGGACAGAGACGACCCTTCCACTGTCTGTCCTTCAGCACTTCATCCATCAAAGCCTCAACAACTCCCCCTGCTGCTGACATTCGAAAACTACATTGGCATCCAAATCCCCACGTTGCTCACTCAGCATTCACGCATGGAATCAGCGTCCATTGCAGGTAGTTATTGTAGTGTTCATGCTGCCATTTGATCGATTGCTTCATTAACAGTACAATTCATTTGCTTCCGGCATCTTGTGATTTAGGCCGAGGCAGGCTTTCTAACTGCTCTCCTATTGTTTCTCTCTATAAACATTTCGATACACTAGGTTGGGTAGGGTTACTTTAACTGGATTACTTTCAATTACTTTTGGATTACTCCAATAACAAATGTGCTAATAAAAGACAAAAGAAACTAAATAGGAATAAAATGATGACTCACAACACGTGGTAAGCTTTCTCTCCTGGCTTCGATCTCTTTGATCTCCGGCAAAATTAACATAAAATGCGACAGAAACAAAATGAAAATAAATCCAAACAGCTTGCCAACATAATTTTTGTCGTTCCATGTATCCCGTTACTCCCCAAGCCTGCACAAAATTGAGTCATTTTATTCATATTTAGTTTCTATTGTCTTTAATTAGCATATTTGGTATTGGAGTAATCCAAAAGTAATTGAAAGTAATCCAGTTAAAGTAACCCTACCCAACCCTGTCGATACATTTAAAATATGTTTTTCTTATTTTAATGACTGATTAAAATATGTTCCTAAGTAAGATTTTGACATTATTGCTATTAAGAACATGATTTTATTTAATCTATATGTAACCGCGATGTACCTGTCCCACCAAAGATCCACATTCACGCTGGACTGCATGATAAGGTTTTTATTATAGTTGCTGCAAATGAATGAGTCACAACACAAGTCGTGGTAAGCCTCTCTGCTGGCTTTGATCTCGTTGGCAGCTCGTTGTAGACTGCCAACAAAACATATCAAAGAGCTTTCTTTTCAGTTTGCAGAAAATATATTTTAGAATATCAACCATCACAATACATGTTTACATCCATTTTAACAAGATACTTTTAACAAGAGATCGTATAGTGGCTTTTTAACGTTTACAATAAATTCAACATATTTCCCTTTAGTCTGAATTTTAACCAACATCATCAGAAAATAGAAATAATAACAATAATGAGTATAAAACGGGCACAATTTACCTGCAAATGAATGAGTCACAACACAACACGTGGTAAGCTTCTCTACTGGATTGGATCTCTATAAGGGGAATTAGCATTTTAGCACAACATGCAACGTCCGGCAAAACTAACATAAAAGGCGACAGAAACAAAACAAAAATAAATCCAAACAGCTTGACAACATCAATCACATTACTGTGCATGTTGAGAGATTTGTCAGCTGTGGTTTTAATGTTTAAAATTAACTTAACAGGCACACCTTAAGCAAGTGTTTTTTTTCTGCAGTTTTGGGACTCAAACACATCGTAAAAGGGTGACAAGAACTGCTTGTCGAGGACGATGACTTCAAATCAATAGTAATTAGCCTGTTTGTACTCCAAGAGGTCGTCAAACTTTTGGACAACGCGAGCGGACTAATAGCTGTCTTATTCTTATTAACACTTGAAAGTTCCATCTGTCATTGGACGCCCATTCAGAGCTCTTATCTGAGGAGAGCAGCTTTCAAGCCTCCACAATGCACACTATGCTAATCTCCATTTCTAATATACACGCATGCCTGGAACAACATCTTTCTTATGAAATATTTCTGCAGCAAAGTCATGTGGTCTAAAAATAGCTTACTTCCATACGTTGGCTTGGAGAATTCTGCACACCCAGGTATAAAAGACAGGTTATGGTGCAGTCAGATTACACGACAAAATAGGTACAAAAAGGCTTACAGGAAGGACTAGAAATTAATTGTGATTCAATGTAATTTTCCGTTTGGTCACCAGATCAAAAGGGGCATTATATTTTATTAGTTAGATCACAGGTGTCAAACAGGCGGCCCGCGGGCCAGATCAGGCCCGCTAAGGGATTGAATCCGGCCCGCGAGACAACACTCAGAGAAGCGCAAGGGGAAAAACAAGCTCTCTTTCTTTCTTTCTTTCTCTTCTTTCTTTCTCTTCTTTCTTTTCTTTCTCTTCTTTCATTTCTTTCTTTTCTTTCTTTTCTTTTTTTTCTTTCTTTTCTTTCTTTTCTTTCTTTTCTTTCTTTTCTTTCTTTTCTTTCTTTCTCTTCTTTCTCTTCTTTCTTTCTCTTCTTTTCTTTCTCTTCTTTCTCTTCTTTGTCTTTCTTTCTCTTCGTTCTTTCTCTCTTTCTCTTCTTTCTCTTCTTTCTTTCTCTTCTTTCTTTCTCTTTGTTTTTTCTTTTCTTTCTCTTCTTTCTTTCCCTTCTTTCTTTAGCTTCTTTCTTTCTCTTCTTTCTTTTCTTTCTCTTTTTTCTTTTCTTTATCTTCTTTATATTCTTTCTTTCTCCTTTTTCTTTCTCTTCTTTCTTTCTTTTCTTTCTTTCTCTTCTTTCTTTCTTTCTCTTCTTTCTTTCTTTCTCTTCTTTCTTTCTTTCTTTCTTTATATTCTTTCTTTCTTTCTCTTCTTTCTTCCTCTCTTTCTCTTCTTTCTTCCTCTCTTTCTCTATCTTTTTCTTTTTCTCTTTCTTTTTCTCTTTCTCATTCTCTCTCTTTCTTTCTTTTCTCTTCCCTTCTCTTTAATCTACTAGTCCGGCCCCCAACAGAATTTTTGTTCTATCGTGTGGCCCCCGAGTTAAAATAAGTTTGACACCCCTGAATTAGATGGTTCCCTACCAAAATGCTGCTTAAGTTCTTTGAATATGTGAGTCCAAATTACACATTTAAAAGACACAAAATATGTTTGAACATTTGCATGCTGACAAAGTTTGGAGGACCTATCCTGCCATCTTGCTGTCTTGGAGCCTGAACGCAGATCTAAGAAGGAAGTTGAATGTTTTTGAGATGAAGTGTTTGAGGACTATGTTAGGAGTGACAAGATTGGATAGACTGAGAAATGAAATTGTGAGAGACAGAACTGGAGTAGTCGTGGAACTGAGCAAGCGTGTTGATAAGAGAGTACTCGGTTGATTTGGACACGTGGAGGGGATGGATGAGGAGCGATTGTTGAAGAGGATCTGCAGAGCAGAAGTCAATGGAAGGAGACCAAGAGGAAGGCCGCGATTGACGTGGATGGATGGTGTTATGAGTCCACTGCAGGAAAGAGGTCTAAATATAATGGAAGCTAGAGCTCTTGTGGGTGATAGAAAGGAGTGGAGAGGTGTTGTGAAAGGATAATGGGATTGTGGACGCGTTCTTAAGGATGGGCTGGGCACCCGTATGATGCGGCAGGGGTAAACCGGTGAAATCTGTCGGGCCCTGCTGTTGAACAAACGAGTGTGTTGTGTCACCCTGACCCGAGTGACATGGCCGCTTTCTGGTGTCCCGTTTCATCTGGAGGGACGAAAGCATGACCAACTTGGGTGCCGAGGTGCCTAACTTGTTTGGGCAATTGGGTTGGCCATGGTCCCAAAATTTTTGTGTGTTTTTTTTGCTATTTATTTCCCTTTTATTTTCTTTGTATTTTTATGTGTGTGTCTTGCTGTCAGTCACCCTTCTTGAGGGATATGACCAAGGTAGATAGATAGATTCAGATTCAGATTCAGATTCAGATCTACTTTATTGTCATTCTAGTACACGTGTATACAGAACGAAATGTCGATGCATCTGACCCCCACAGTTTCCTTGAATGTACAGATATAAATAAAGTTGTATTGTATTTTGGCTACGTATAGTATTTTACCATAGTGCCGATAGTGCAAGAAGAGTAGCTAACCAGATGTGCAAAATGGGCAGTCAGGTTAACAAGTCAGGTACACAGTAACATTAACACTGTAACAATAACGCTGTAATTACCATAGTGCAGAGAGCAATGTGCAATGAGTGGCAAGCTATAAAAAACTGCCAGTAGTGCAAAAAGTCAGATCCTGCCATCTATAAAAATATAGATCTGCAGAAAAAAATACCAACAAATATATGCCATATGAATAAAGAAAATATGATATAAATGTGACGTATTCATATATTTATGTGGTTTGTCATTCATTTATTTTGTTGTGTATTTTATCGTGTATTTTTTCACAATAAAATTATATTCAGGGGGCAGGTCAAACTGGCTGGGCTTTTGACCTATTGGATGATTAGTGTGGTAGCCGATTCATTCATCACTGATCATCCAATAAGTGAAAACCTCAGGTACTAGGCCGTCCACCCTTTTCAACACTATAATGTGACAAAATACACGAACAAATATATGAGAAAATAAATGTCAAAAAATATAGATAAATGAATACACTGCATTTACAGTATATAATCTGTTTAGGTATTACATAATATATTTATCTGTTCATTTTGGTACGGGTGTCAGACTAAGACCCAAAACACCCTATGCCCCTGGAGAGTCACTGATAATCTGTCCAGGTTGCACCATAAGGTGTATCGATTGCCGATCATTCAAAATTCTGATTACAGAGATACATATAATTACTATTGCGTCAGAGAAAATGTGAACGGAAACTGCGCTGCATGAAAAACAAAGGCCTATTTTTCCACACGACAGTGCCAGCGCAACGATTCTGTGGAAAATAGTGCCAGATTGCGACACAGACTTAAAAAGTTGTCTTTCTAATCATTGGTGGTTGCCATGGTAACAGACCAGATTGCATTCACTTGTTATCTTCCTTCAACGATTAAAGGGGATTGCTTCTGTTCTGGATTGTATGAATATCTATCCATCCATTATCTCCACCGCTTATCCTCAGTAGGGTCGCAGGGGTGCCGGAGCCCATCCCTGCTATCTCCGGGCAGTGGGCAGGGGACACCCTGAACTGGTAGCCAGCCAGTCGCAGGGCACACAGGGACAGACAATTCGCTCGCTCATTCACACCTAGGGACAATTTGGACCGGCCAATTAACCTGACACGCATGTTTTGGGAATCAGGAGTGCCCGGAGGACACCCACGCAAGCACGGGGAGAACATGCAAACTCCTCACAGGAAGGCTCGTAGCTGGATTTGAACCCCTGATCTCAGAACTGTGCTACGCACGCGCTAACCACTGCGCCGCCGTGCCGCCCTATTGCATGAATAATGTCGTCTAAAACATCGACTAATTTTTCCTCTAAAAGGGTGTCATACATTATATAAGTTTTCAGACCTCCCTGTGGACATGGTCGCTGCAATTAAAAAAAGAAGAAATCGCCCTGTATTTTTTGGCTGCAGTGTTTATGATGTTGCAAAAATGTTGTTCCTTGTAGTAAGGAACTCAGTACTCACACCACTAGAGGGAGACACTTAACAGCAGTTAATGACTCACTTGCCTCCACCATCTCCTGTATGGATTTTATTCAGGTGTCAGTACAAAGTAAAGGGATGTGTGTTGTATCTGCTGTGCTCTCATCAAAACAAACCCCAAAGTTCCTCTTCATTTGGGTTCTGTATGCCGTTGCCAGTGTTCTCGTTTGCCCGCGTCCCCGCATCCTAGATGCATCATTTTTGCTGAGGACGCATAGTGTCGAATCAACGTGCGTCCCCGGGACGCAACTTTTTTGACACAAAATTGACATTATTACCCGATTACTTTTTTTTAACAAAGATTTATCGCACTCCAAACTTTCCGTCAGGCAGATCCGCCATTGTTGTCTTGGTCTCGCGGTTCGAGATTCCGGCCAACGAGATTTCGTTGCTTCGAGATTACGTCATTGTTGCGGTGCTTGTCGTCGAGTGAAGGTCAAGTATGCCTCCGAAAAAACAGTATTAGGTAAAAATCAACACAAAATTGGTCATTTATCAGTGTCAGTAATAAGTCGAAACGAAATGCAGAGAGTGATAACAACGGCAATAATTCCGGCAAGGAAAACACGTGTGTTGAAGCGATTCGACGAAAGAAAATAAACAAAAGAATACTCCGAGCAAGAAAAGGACTTTTCTGCCAAAATGGACTCAATTATATTCCTGGTTATGCTATGACAGGGGTGTCAAACTCATTTTAACTCGGGGGCCACATGATAGAACAAACATTCTGTCGTGGGCCGGACTAGAGAAAGAAAAAGAGATAAAGAAATAAGAGAAAGAGGGAGGGAAAACAAGAGAGGGCGGGACAAAGAGAGAAAAAAAGGGAGAGAGCGTGAGAAACAAAAGAGATAAAAAGAGGAATCGCGAGAAAAGGGGTGGAAAAAAGAGATAAAGAAATAAGAGAAAGAGGGAGGGGAAAAGGAGAGAGAGTGGGATAAAAAAAAGAGAGAGAGGGAGAGAGTGTGAGAAACAAAAGAGATAAAAGGAGTCGTGAGAGGGGAAAAGAAAGGGAGAGGAAGAAAGAAATCCAAAGAGAAATAGAAAGACAGAAGAAGAGAAATGAGAAAAGAAAGCACAAATGGTAGGAAGAGAGAAAGAGAAAAGAGAGAAAACGAAAATAGGAAGTTAGAGATAAAGAGGTTAAAAGACACAGAGAGAGAAAGAGACAAAGAGCAACAAAGGAAGAGAAAAAGAGAGACACAGAGAGTGAAAGAGACAGAGTGGGAGAAAAGGGGTGGGAAAGAAAGAGAGAGAGAGAGAAAGAAAGAAATACAATTACAGTGTCTTTGTGAGAGCCACCTGGCTTTGGCAACATCAAGTTGACATATTTCAACCTGCAGCTTGTTTTTCTCTTGCGCTTCTCTGATTGTTGTCTAGCGGGCCGGATTCAATCCCTTAGTGGGCCTGATCTGGCCCGCGGGCCGCCTCTTTGACACCTGTGTGTATGATGAGGATGATAATGGAGGCTACATGTTCTGTGATGCGTGCACCCAGCGTGACAAAAAAACTGGATTGCATAAATCATTTCGCAATACGAACTTTCAGAAGAGCACATTGGATCGGCACAACGACGATGAAAACCACAAATAAGCTATGGAAATTCCGTTGCTGCAATTGGACCTTGAATAGGCATTACAACTGTGGCAGGACAGCAAACCAAGAAGAATATATGAACTGAAAACTTGAAGTGATAACTGCCTTGTATTCAGGGTTGGGTAGGGTTGCTTTAACTTGATTACTTTCAATTACTTTTGGATTACTCCAATAGCAAATATGCTAATAAAAGACAAAATAAACTAAATATGAATACTATTACTAAATTTTGTGCAGGCTTGGGGAGTAACGGAATACATGGAACGGCAAAAATGATGTTGGCAAGCTGTTTGGATTTATTTTCATTTTGTTTCTGTCGCATTTTACGTTAGTTTTGCCAGAGATCAAAGAGATCAAAGCCAGGAGAGAAAGCTTACCACGTGTTGTGAGTCATAATTGTATTCATATTTCGTTTCTTTTGTCTTTTATTAGAATATTTGGTATTGGAGTAATCCAAAAGTAATTGAAAGTAATCCAGTTAAAGTAACCCTACCCAACCCTGCAAGTATTACCAATTAACTGTGATGATTAAAACTGCGTGAATATATAGACTAATATTTCAGCAATATTATTTTGTATAATGTACAATATTTTTGTGAACTGAAAAATCTGAAGTGATAACTGATTTGTATTATCAATAAACGGTGATGATTAAAACTGAATGAATATATAGATTTATATTATATATTTGTCGCTGTTTTACAATTTCAATATAACACTAAATATTGGGGACCCATAGATCTCTGTTGGGACCCATAGATTTTTGAACATGCGAATCCTCGGGACCCATCACTTTTCAGACGTAAAATGAAGACTGCGTCGCCTGAGGTGACCTGGGCCAATTACAGAGATGGAGCTCTCCATGACAGCACAGGGGTCACAAGGCTGACGCTACAACATGGACACGCTTTGCCGCTCATGATAACTGATGTCCCTGTTCTCGCCCTCCGCCCGCTTCCCGGTTAACTCCAAAGAGGATTTCAGATGCAGCCATCGGGTGACCTCCACTTGGCCCCACGGGGGGTCACCCTGAGAGGGTCCACGCGGCATATTGATCCCTCTGTGAACTCTGAGGGAAATGCAGGATGAGATTAGAGAAAATGCAGCTTGTTTTCATGTTAATCCTTTTAGGGAAGAAAATTGCCACAGTCATTGATGAGACAGAGGTTGGGGGACAAGTTGTCCGCAGGACAAAAGAGTCTTTTACAACTTTTTTTCAGTACAAAGTCTCATCTCATCTGATTAGCTGCACCGCTTATCCTCAGTAGGGTCGCGGGAGTGCTGGAGCCCATCTCAGCTATCTTGGGCAGTGGGCAGGGGACACCCTGAACTGGTTGCCAACCAGTCGCAGGGCACACAGGGACAGACAACTCGCTCGCTCATTCACACCTAGGGACAATTTAGACCGGCCAATCCACTTGAAATCCATGTTTTTGGAATGTGGGAGGAAACCGGAGTGCCCGGAGGAAACCCACGCAAGCACGGAGAGGACATGCAAACTCTGCACAGTAAGTCCGGCGGCTGGATTTGAACCCACACAGGAGGTTCCCGAGACCTTAGAACTGTGGCGCACACGCGCTAACCACTGCGCCGCTGTGCCCCCAGTACAAAGTATTCATAATTAAATGACTGCAATAATTTTATCCGTCCCACTATATTGCAGTTAACTTTTTACCGTGATATTTATATTGTCTTAAAATCAGATGGTCAGCTTATATATCGTAAGATTCTAAACGGGGCACTGTCATATTTGATCACTAGATGTCGCTGTATTGTGTTGTGCAATTTATATGGATTTCTAAAATAACTCATCATGTTATTACTTGTCATGTCCTGCACGGTTGTCATGGCGCCCAGCTGGCCCCGCCCCTTGACACCGGCTGAGATGCATTGGACTGATTGCTCTTGGAGTACTTAAACGCTCCTTGCTTAACCTAATGAAAACCAGTTCATGCCTGTTTGATCTGAGTAATGCCTAGATTGTCATTTTGCCTGCCTTTGAACCTGCTTTGTTTTGTTTTTGGTCCATTTGTGTGTTGGACAACTTTTCTTTCTCAATTAAAGTGACAGATCGTCTAAGCAATTGAGTTCCAACTTCCTGTTTCCTGGTCCGCTTCGTGACATTACTATGTTGTTACTATGTTAATATAATGTTATTACCAGGGAGTAATTTTTAGATTTAGCTTTAAAATAGCCTGAGTCGACCACTAAAATGTCAGGTTTACTTACATGAATTATAGGCTTATTTTAAAGGGACACTGTGTAACATTTGACCACTACAATTCTCTGTATTGTGTGGTACAACAAAAAACAAGTGCTACGAATCAAAAGAAGGAATACAAACTACCAAGACTCAAAATGACCGAACTGTAACATTTTTCTTCTCATTTTTTGCCCAGCCTTTAACCAGATTTTTAGTTTCTGGGGTACCCGTAGCAGCAAGATGATGAAAATAAGTACAGAGTATTCAAGAAAATATTCTTAAATGATAGTTCATGTATTTTTGCTTATTCTTTAAATCATTTTTTTTAAATTATGAATGTTTTTTGTACCAATAAGTGGTACTAAATAGTACTGTCCCTTTAACTTTGGTCTGATTGACAAAAACGAACTCTAGAAGGCGGCAAATACTGGCTTTGCTACCATCATGAGAACATATACCTTAAAAAGACCGTTTTGTGCCCAGATACCAATAACTTGTACAGTTATTCACTTACAATTGATTGTTTTTGATGATATTAATGAGCCTAAACAGCACGGCGGCACAGTGGTTAGCGCGTGTGCAGGCACAATTCTAAGGTCTTGGGAACCTTCTGTGTGGGTTCAAATCCAGCTCCCGGCCTTACTGTGCGGAGTTTGTATGTACTCCCCGTGCTTGCGTGGGTTTCCTCCGGGCACTCCGGTTTCCTCCCACATTCCAAAAACATGCATTTCAGGTGAATTGGCCGGTCTAAATTGTCCCTAGGTGTGACTGAGCGAGTGAGTTGTCTGTCCCCGTGTGCCCTGCGATTGGCTGGCAACCAGTTCAGGGTGTCCCCTGCCCACTGCCCGATGATATCTGGGATGGGCTCCAGCATCCCCGCGACCCTACTGAGGATAAGCGGTGCAGCTGATGAGATGAGATGAGATGAGCCTAAAAGCAATTTTGGAAGTGATGGTTTTGAAGACCAAGCTTAAGGCTCTCAGGAAGTGGACATCCACCTAAGGGAAACAATATTAATCAAAGGAGTAAAAATGGCACCCAATTAATAGGTTCTTAGCATCATTTAAAAATGTGTCAATTCAAACTAAAGCCATTTTGTATTTTGTAGCACCTTAAAATTTAGTCACGTGTTTGGCCACATGGTCATACTGCCCGGCACTCACAAAATCTTCTGCTAGTTGTGTAAAATAAGGGTTCATACGAGTGCATTTTGTAGAAAAGGTAAAAGCGGAACAAGTGGTGTTGAGGAAGACGCAAGTCACAACCGTTATTTAACACCATAGAAGAAGTTTAACGTACAGTACCGTTCTTTGTACATGAATGAATGAATGAGTCCTGATCCAGTTCTGGTTCATGACAATTTTTGGTCCTGCAAAACACATAATTCACACCTGATTTCTTCTTTTAATGGTACTGGAGAAAAAATAAAAATAAAAAAAGCTTTGAAAGTCCTAAAGAAGTGCTTGGATTTGGTCATGAAAAAGGTGTACGAACCCTGTAAACCAGTTTGGTTGAACTTTGGTTCCAATTTGACTGGTGATTTTTTGCAGGCACTGCATCAACTTCAACTCAATTCTCCTTTCTTTCTGCCTCCTCCTCTCCTTCTTCTGGAAAGCTAAAAATAACACAGGCTGTGTTCACTTTCACTCTTGAGGGTGCGCGTGCATATGTCGAAGACACCGGGAGGCGGTTTCGACATTTCCTGCACGCCTCCCCGCGGCTACAAAGACGCCCAAACGCACCCGGAATAGCAACAAACGAGTCCTTTCATCGATCAGCGCTAAAAATAGCCTTTTGTGTTGGGAAGCTAGTTTTTGGAAAGAATGATAATTCACAGAGACACCGCAACACTATTGGCTTTTTTGAATTTTGAATTCATTGGAATTGATCACCTTGTTGTCAATCATGTTAGAAAGACTGAATTTTGTTACCCTGGTCCACAGAATGTCCTTGTTGTCTTGTAAAGTGCAATCCTACTTCTTGCTTAGTCCATGTGCCACCTGCAGGTATTGTCAGCAATGTTCCCTGTAATTTTCCTTACGGGTCTGAGCGTTCACACAAAGTCGGTGAGCAACGCTTGAAACAACAGTAAGCAACAATAATCCCAAGTGTGGCAATATAATTGATTCTCAAACATGTCCCAAATTTGACATCAAGTTACATTTTGCTGAATTTCTGGCAATGCAAAATAATTGTTCTCTTTTGAATGAATTGACTCATGTACTATTGCAAAGGTTGTACGGCTTACAAACGTCGTTTGTTCTTACAATTCTTTCGCAAGATATCCATTTCTTTTTTTCCTGATATATTTTGTCGCATAATTTTAACATTTTCGGGGGCTTATTTAGTCGGTTGGACGATACAGAACTGTACTTAGTCACATTTTTTAGTGGAAGTACAATGTTGGTAACAAGATTCACTTGATATAATTGGAAATTATTTGAATGCAACACAAACTTTTTCTTTTTTCCGTGTTTTTTTCTACTTTTTTTTAAAATTCCTTTAAAAAAAGTGTCATTGTGTTTATTTTTTTCCGAGCTGTTACTTTTTTCTTTTTGTTCTCCATTTACTTTTTTCCTACATTTCTTTCTTTGCTTTTTTTCTGGCTTTTTTCTAAATTTTTCTTTCTGTTTTTCTCTTCCTTTTGTTTCTTTTTTTCCCAGCTTTTCACTACTTTTTCATTTTGGTATTTTTTTCTTTTTTTTCTTTCCCCCCCATCTTTTAAGTCATTTTGTGAATAGTTTTACACAATATGTGGTCATGTTGGAATTAAAGAAGCAAAAACAACCCGAAGAGCCGTTTAGGACCCGAAAGAGCCGGTTCCTTTTAGTGAGCAGAGCCGAAGAAGCCGGTTCTCGACAAACTCTATTAACTTTACTTTTCAACTTTGTTCGACATTGACTTCAAAATACCGCATTTAGGACACAACGTAAAGGGAACCCGTGTATTTTTACCTTTATGCACTGTAACTTTGACTTAAGTTGCTTCTTAATTAGTAATTTTGAGCCCTCATCCAGCGGGACCTTTCAGGCCTTTGACCAGAATTTACAATGCATGTCAAAGTATTAGATTCCAATTTACTAACTTTTGATGATTTTCTTTTGGGCAGGGTGGTCATGAGACAAGAATGAAATGAGTATGTTATTCTTTGAAATATAATCTCATTATCTGCACCGCTTATCCTCAGTAGGGTCGCGGGGGTGCTGGAGCCCATCCCAGCAATCATCAGGCAGTGGGCAGGGAACACCCTGAACCGGTTGCCAGCCAATCGCAGGGCACACAGGGACAGACAACCTAGGGACAACTTGGACCAGCCAATCCACCTGAAATGCATGTCTTTGGAATGTAGGAGGAAACCGGAGTGCCCAGAGGAAACCCACGCAAGCACGGGGAGAACATACAAACTCCGCACAGGAATTCCGGTAGCTGGATTTGAACCCACACAGGAGGTTTCCAAGACTTCAGAATTGTGCCGTACACGCGCTAACCACTGCTCCGCCATGCTGCCCTATTCTTTGAAATATTTCATGAAATTGTCAATAGGCTCTTAATAAATCTTCACAATATATATTCTACTCTCAATATATACCGTAATTTGCGGACTATAAAGACAATTTCAACCCTGCGGCTTATACAGAGATGCGGCCAATATATGCATTTTGTAGAAAAGGTAAAAACGGAACAAGTGGTGTTGAGGAAGACGCAAGTCACAACCGCCATTTAACACCATAGAAGAAGTTTAACGTACAGTAACATGCTTTGTACATGAATGGAATTACCATAAACTGACCTGCATAATAGAAAATGCAAATGATTTTTTTGCAACTACTTTTCTTAACCAGCACTGTTAAGTATTTGGGTTACTCCAATACCAAATATGCTAATAAAAGACAAAAGAAACTAAATACGAATAAAATGACTAAATTTTGTGCAGGCTTGGGGAGTAACGGAATACATGGAACGGCAAAAACGATGTCGGCAAGCTGTTTGGATTTATTTTCATTTTGTTTCTGTCGCATTTTATGAGTTTTGCCGGAGATCAAAGAGATCAAAGCCAGGGGAGAAAGCTTACCACGTGTTGTGAGTCAATTTTATTCGTATTTAGTTTCTTTTGTCTTTTATTAGCATAGTTGGTATTGGAGTAATCCAAAAGTAATTGAAAGTAATCAAGTTAACTTAACCCTACCCAACCCTGTATAATACATCATTTTAGGGCACGAGAATCAGGTTCTTGGTGTAAAACATGACAGTGCTAGTTTTTAGACATGAAGAACCTTTGTATTCGACAAGGAGGTCATTTTAAAAAAACATTTAAAAAAAAAAACAAGAGAAAAAAGAAGGAAAAATTGATAAAAAATCCAGAAAAACGTAAAGAAAGAAATGTAGGAAAAAAGTAAATGGAGAACAAAAAGAAAAAAAGTAACAGCTCGGAAAAAATGAACATAATGAGATTTTTTTAAAGGAATTCTTAAAAAAAAGTATAAAAAAAAAAACACGGAAAAAAATAAGAAAAAGTTTGTGTTGCATTCAAATAATTTCCAATTATATCAAGTGAATCTTGTTGCCAATATTGTACTTCCACTAAAAAATGTGATTAAGTACAGTTCTGTATCTTACAACCGACTCAATAAGCCCCCCAAAATGTTAATATTATGCGACAAAATATGTCAGGAAATAAAAAGAAAATGGATCTCTTGTGAAAGAATCGTAAGAACAAATGACGTTTGTAGGCCGTACAACCTTTGCAATAGTACATGAGTCAATTCATTCAAAAGAGAAAAATAATTTCGCATTGCCGGAAACTCAGCAAAATGTAACGTGACGTCAAGTTTTGGACATGTTTGATAATGAATTATCTTGCCACACTTGGGATTATGGTTGATCACTGTTGTTTCATGCGTTGCTCACCGACTTTGTGTGAACGCTCAGACCCCTGGAAAATTACAGGGAACATTGTTAGGGACCCTTGCTTGAAAACTTTGACCAACTCACATTGACAGTTTGGAAGAGGCCAGATTCCAATCTTGCGATTCCATTTCTACAAATACTGTGACACATTTTGTATCCCAAATTTCTTTCCACATCAAATGAAATCACTTCAACCATGTGGTGTAAATTTGATTTTATGATACAAGGAGAAATGAAAGATGTGAACTGTACAACATTTTGTGAAAGTCACAGTCAGTCCTTCTCAAGCACACACATGCATACATATTGCATATTGTTCACTTCGTTCCGTGTGAGTGGTTTTTTTTTTTTTGTGTTGTCATGCAATTCAAACAATCCCAACATGTAGAAAGTCATCATTGAGTTAACAACAGAATATTGCAACTGTTTTGAAGTCAGATGCTCGCTTTTTTTGTTTTTGCTTGTCCCATTGGTCAAAACATTGAAAAGCAATGCATAGATTTCTCCGCTTCCCTACATAGTGAATTTTAAACACCAATATAATGTTGATAAATAATAAATTACTTGGAAATAGGCATTCCTTGTGCTACAGCAGATTTGGCGAGAATAAAGTAAAAATCTTTTCCAGGAAATATGAAATCATGCATAGACAAGATTTGTTGCAGTTCTATTCAGAAGGTACAGCGCATAAATGATGCATCGACACAGCTGTGCCCGCCTTTGGAGTTCTCATGAGAATTTGGTGGGATATCGCACAAAAAAGAAATTAGATAATGTAAAAATGTTACACTGTTTAAGAAAGTAAACCGATAAATAAAAATAGTATTGGTTAATTTCATTAAAAAAAAAATCATAAAAATAAACATATACAGTATGTGTTGCCTTCATTTTAAGGCTTGTATAAACATTTGGATTTTGCAGCTCCAATTATACATATTTTTAATTAACTTTTTTATCTCCAGTTGTCAGGTTTTCAATGTAAATCTCTTGATTTTCTGTTTCAAGGTAGTTAGCTTGTTTTTATATTACTAGATATAAAAACAATGTTTCTCATACAAACACACACATGAAGTAACGTTTCAATAATCAGTCTAATTGCATCTCTTGTATGTTTATCAATCTTGTATTCTTTTATTTTGAAGTCGTGTTCTGGCTCTGTACTGATTCCTCTGACGTTACGAATCAACATTCCCTCTCTCTGTTCGGGACCTCAGCCAAGAAGGTCGTGATTTCTTTGCTCCCACCATCATGTAAGATTAAACTATATACATGTATTTTATCTGTGCAAATATAGCCACTAAATAGTCATAATAATGATTGACTTTAACACCAGTATGGCGCTTTCAACATTTTAGGTTCCCAACCCCTACACGAGGAAGTGGTCAATAATACACAATGGCCCTTTAACCAGGCATTTGATGTTCAACTACAAATAGAAACAACTTAAAAAAAAAAAGTTAAACACGTGTCTCACTTTGTCGTTATCACGACAACCCTGTATGTAACATCCCACATGCCGACATTTCTTGTGTAAATACCATGTAAATTATAACTATAGCCTTATTCTCCTTGTTTTATAACATTATCTTCTCTGTTCCTTTATCTTCTTGCTCATACCTCACTATGAATGTGTAAAACTGGAGTGGCATGCCCAATTTCGTTGTCACAATATGTTAGCCCATTTGTAACAATGACAATAAAGGTATATTCTATTCTATTCTATTCTACTTTACGATTAGATTTGTTTACCAAAAAGATAAAAACGATCATCTTCTTGTCTTTCTGTATTTTTTAAAGCTACTTTTCCACTAAGCAACCTTTTGTTTAGTGGAATTTTCCCTACCAAATTCCCAATAAGAACCCATTTTTCAATGACACACATAATGACGGACAGTTTCCATGAAATTTGATACAATTGAAAGGATATCAAAAATGTGATACCCTTTGCATTTGAATAATGAATTGTTATAGCAAATATATGTATTTTCCTGTAAAAACTTATGAGCAGATGATTGGTATATGAAAAGAAAAAAAAAGTAATCTGCGAAAAACTGTTACTCAAGATATGCTTGTGTATTCTTCGGTAGGAGCTTGATTACTGCCTTGACTCCATGTCTGAGGCGGTGCGCACCTTTATGAAATACATAACCCGATTGCTTCTTAATTTCTTATTCAAACTTGGAAGAATAAATCTTATGATCTTCAACAATAATTCATTTTAATTTCATTTGCCATAATCATGTACCGTAAATTCCGGAGTATAAGCCGCTACTTTTTCCCTAACTTTCAACCCTGCGGCTTATTCAGGATGCGGCCAATTTATGTTATTTTTCTAACGGCCGCGAGCGGCGCTCGAGTGTTTCTACCGTTAACTGCCCTGTCAAAGCTATATTATTATTATTAAAGCTTTGAAAACTCTCTCGGTGTACCGTATTTCTTTGTAAATATGTGTAACCCATGAATAATATGTATTTGCAACTGTATATTTTTGTAATGTATTTATTTTAGACACTTATTCTGATATGTTTTGCACGGGTGAATGAAAAAGGAGGGGCGGAACAAACGCGGCGTGATGAGTTTAAGGGGGACCGCTAAAGGTGAGGGACAGACAAAAAAAGTGAAGAGGGAGTAAAAAGTTGGTTAAAGAAAAACGAGTTGCGTGAGTAAATGTGTTCATCTGATATATTTTTCCCACCCTTACCTTTGGAAATATACATTTTTTTCCTTGGGTTACTTTCAACGGGACCTGGACTCTGCAGGTTTGAATCAAACCTACCTAAGTACCGGTATCATTTTCCGTTCAATTTGCCAGCTGTGATTTTTGGACTGTGGACTTTAATGAAGGACATTTAGTTTCAATCGCGGGACTTGAAGTCGGGTTTGGGTTGATTTTGTGTTTGTTTTACATGTTTAAATGTGGGTGCATGCGGCGGCTTATATACAGGTGCGGCTTGTGTTTGTACAAAATCAGTTTTCCTCTTAAAATGTGGTGGGTGCGGCTTATAATCAAGTGCGCTCTATAGTCCGGAATTTACGGTACTTCCTGTGATATATACATCTCAATGGATCATTTTTTTGGAAACACCCTGTATTTCTATGATTGAGGAACCACCATACTGTAACAGTGTCATTTCTTTGGCCACTGACAACAAAAGTGGGTCGACTTCATTTTGTTCCTTTAGAAGTTCTGTGCAAAAATCAAACAGAAGTCCTTTTTCTCAGGTTGTCAGTGGAGTCAACTTTTCGTACATTTTTCAGGGTCGCATGAGCGCGGCAGACGTTGGCAGGCAGGCGGTAGCGCTGGCGTGACACGTGTTCTTACTGTTGCTTGTCAGATGCCTAAAAATAGACACGGGCGCCTCTGTGTGGACAGTTCATTGAAAATTCTGCATGCTACTAAATGGAAAATGTCGTTTACTGACAAAAGCCACAACCGCTCACAATCCATTATCTGCACCACTTATCCTCAGTAGGGTCGCGGAGGTGCCGGAGCCCATACCAGCCATCTTCAGGCAGTGGGCAGAGGACACCCTGAACTGGTTGCCAGCCAGTCGTAGGGCACACAGGGACAGACAATTCGCTCACTCATTCACACTTAGGGACAATTTGGACCGGCCAATTAACCTGACATGCATGTTTTTGGAATGTAGGAGGAAACCGGAGTGCCCGGAGGAAACCCACGCAAGCACGGGGAGAACATGCAAACTCCACACAGGAGGTTCGATCTCATGACCTCAGAACTGTGTTGCACACATGCTGGCCCATCTGCTCACCACTAACCTCTAAATTTCCCCAAATTAGTCAACAGCCATTGAACAAATATTAAACATTGGCTGCAGCAGGGATAACCAAGGTCCTTCTACTCTGATGCTGATTATCACCAGGGTTGGGTAGGGTTACTTTAACTGGATTACTTTCAATTACTTTTGGATTACTCCAATATCAAATATGCTAATAAAAGACAAAATAAACTAAATGTGAATAAAATGATGACTCACAACACGTGGTAAGCTTTCTCTCCTGGCTTTGATCTCTTTGATCTCCGGCAAAACTAACGTAAAATGCTACAAAAACAAAATGAAAATAAATCCAAACAGCTTGCCAACATCATTTTTGCCGTTCCATGTGTTCCGTTACTCCCCAAGTCTGCACAAAATTTAGTAATTTTACTCATATTTAGTTTCTTTTGTCTTTTATTAGCATATTTGATATCGGAGTAATCCAAAAGTAATTGAAAGTAATCCAGTTAAAGTAACCCTACCTAACCCTGATTATCACCGCCAGCATGAAAAGATGCACAGGCGGACAGGTTAATATATGGACAAACAGGTGAATGCCTTGCTCATGTCCTTATGTAAAAGTATCTGGACCCTTTGGAAATTCATACGTTTGTGCAGAGAATCACCATCAAATGTGATCTGATCTTTTTCAAAATCACAAAGATGAAAAAAACAGTGTCTGCTTTTACTAAAACCACCCAAATATTTATACGTTTTCACATTTTAATGAGAATAGCAAACAATGACAGGGTGGGGAGGAATAAGTAACTGAACCATCAGATCTATTATCTATTAGGTCAGAGACGCTTCCTGTAGCTGCAAATCTTGTCCCATTTTCTTCAGAAAACCCTTGTGGTTGAGTTAGATTCCTAGGATGTCTAGCATCAATCGCTGTCTTGAGGCCATGCTACCTTATCTCGATGGGGTTCAAGTCTAGACTTTTACTTAGTCACTCCAGAATCTTAATTTTGGTCTTTCTGAAGGTGTTTTACATCTGTGTTTTGGATCATTGTCTTGTTGCAGCATCCATCCTGAATCTTAGGACTCCAGTCAGCTTTTTTGAGTAAGCCATGGTGCAAACCATACAATGCTTTTCATTAATACATGTGTTTTAAAGTGAGCTTCAAGCCACCCATCATTTATTGGACACAAACCTAAATTGTTTGGTAAAAGATAATTTCAATAGCTCTTTAAGTCTTTTTAGGTGGAGGTTTCATTATTTATACACACGGTTTGTCTACGCTTAGACCAGCCAAACCAAAATGACTTTAAGTAATAATATTCCCTCCAATACTCAATTAGCTGCATTTTAATGAAATAGAATAAAAAGTGCAACAAAAAAGAATTATAGGAGGGGGTTTTGGGGGGGGACACGTGTCTACCAAAAAGTGAACTGCACTCGAGGCTAAAATACAGTACCCCCCCCCGCTTCTGTCATTGTTTGCATGCTATCCTCATTACTATACAAAAACCTGTTAGCTTGTTGGGTGGTTTTAGCTAAAACAGACTCTATTCTATTCCATCTGTGTGATTTTTACAATGATAAGATCAGTTTTGATGGTGCTTTTGTGCAGAAATGACAGACGTTCCTAAAGGTTAGAATGCTTTTGCATACTACAGTGGCTGGGCACCATTATGTCATCCACCACACGCCATTTATGTCTAATGCCAGGTTTTCAAAAAAGCCAAGTATTCTCTCAAATTTAAAATGCTGAGTGAAACTTCACTGGTATAATTGATTTTAAATATATTGTCCAGAATTATACACACATTGCAATGTGTGTAGTTAAGTTAGCACTCAGTCTAAATTGTTAACTTCTTTAGAGCAAGTCTTATCTCTTATGAAATTCTCTCTCATCTCATCTCATCAGCTGTACCGCTTATCCTCATTAGGGTCGCGGGGGGGCTTGAGCCCATCCCAGCCATCTCCGGGCAGTGGGCTGGGGACACCCTGAACTGGTTGCCAGCCAATCGCAGGACACACAGGGACAGACAACTCATTCGCTCATTCACACCTAGGGACAATTTGGAGCGGCCAATTAACCTGAAATGCATGTTTTTGGAACGTGGGAGGAAACCGGAGTGCCCGGAGGAAACCCACGCAAGCACGGGGAGAACATACAAACTCCGCACAGGATGTCTGGAGCTGGATTTGAACCCATGACAGGTTCCCATGACATGAACTGTGCCGCACACGCGCTAACCACTGCGCCGCCGTGCTGCCCCTCTTATGAAATTATAATTAATAAATAATAAAAATAAGCTTTCCATGCAAAGACAAGGAGGTATATATTTACATCCATTCTTCTTAAAAGTATAGTAATGACAACGGCATCCAAAATCCTGGAACTATAATGTGCTTTTTTACGGCAACCTGGCAAAGGCTTCTCGGTGGCAGTTCAAGGTTTGGCTCTAAGAGAAATCATAAAGAACTGGGCATACACTGTAAATTTGGTCATTTTCAGGGTATATGTTGTAAAGAAAACTTAAATGAACATTTCTAAGTTAGCTATTGTTCGAGCTACCTTTAAAAGTTACGGTCGATCTTTAAAGACAGGCGGCGACTAATGTCTTAAATAGCACCTATTCACAATCTCACAACCAGTGTTTGGATATTTCAGGAGTGAAAACCTTTTCATATTCAAGTTAAGGGCTGGAAATATAACCGCCTCCTATCTTTTTTAGATTACAGTGGAACCTCGGTTTTCGAACGCCTCTGAGTTCGAACAAATCGGAGTTCGACCAAAAGTTTCGAGAAATTCTTGCTTCGCTGTTCGGTCAAAAATTCGGAGTTTGAACGCCGGTAATGCGTGAGTGCGTACGCTAGAGTGCGATGCTGAGCGGCGTACGGGTGTAGATCGTGCAGATCGCCCCCACCCCTCGTGACCAACAGTTGTCACGTGCGCACTTGCCTCTTTTTGCTTTCGCTTTTAATATCGGTGAACGGAGTGTTTTAGCCCCTAACTATGCCTCCGAAGAAGGTCGGTGCAAGCAGGACAGGTGAAAAAAGAAAAGTTGTTCGTACAACTATTGCCTTTAAGAAAGACATAATAGCTGAATATGAGAGAGGTGTGCGAGTTTCTGATCTGGCTAGGGAATACAGCATGCGCCTTCTGCTGACCACCACAAAGGTAAGAAATCCTATTCATAATTCTTTTCTTTATCTTTTTTTTTTACACGTTCATGTTAGCGTAATCTTTCGTACGGAAGATTACGATAACGCGAACGTACGATTAGCCTGGGTTAGCTTTATGATTAAGTTGAACATTCAGGTAAACATTCAGGGTGTTGGAACTGAGCCCAAAATTCAGGGTGTTGGAACGGAGCCCCTTTTCCAATGAAGCGCTAGCCATTTGTGGTGCTAAATGACTTGTAAACGACCTGATTTTTTTATTTTTACATGTTCATGTTAGCGTAATCTTTGGTACGGAAGACTACGATAACGCGAACGTACGATTAGCCTGGGTTAACTTTATGTTTACGTTAAACATTCAAGGTAAACATTCAGGGTGTTGGAACGGATTAAAACGATTTACATTATTTTTAATGGGAAAAATGATTTCGGTGATTTAACTAATCGGTTCTCGAACAGGGTTCTGGAACGGATTATAGTCAGGAACCGAGGTTCCACTGTAGTTTGTTCTGACTTGACGATAGGAAGGTCTTCTATGGGCTTGTTGGAGAACTTGTTTTGTCAGCTAATACTTCTTCATATTGTTCGCTCCCAAGAATTACATTAAAGTGGGACTTTCCTAAAATTGAAAGATTTGAAATATTGGAAAATAATATACATTAAGTGTTTTGTTTTATAGCTTACAAAGGTTCAGGCATTAAAACTTGACACCTCCTTTAACTGAAAGGTTAACGAAACTACGTTTAAAGATTTAACTCTGAGTTAATTCCCACTTTAAGGCCAAATTAATTTGATCCTTAATGTCGAGTTAACTCAGATATCAAAAGTCTGTAAAGCTTTAACTAAAACAATAGAAGCACTTTTAAACTTTACCCGCAAGGTCGAAATGTGAAAGCTTACATTTTGGTAGCACAATTACAAATAATTTCTACTTGTTCTTTTTTTAATCATCAGGTGAAGACCTTTTTCTCTTAGGCTCAGCTTTCAGATTGGTACGCTTTTTCTCACTTAATCTTCAGTAGGGTAGCTTTAACACTACTGTAAATTGTCAAATTTTTGACTGCTAAACACATTAAAAAAGGTATCAACAACCAAGTTCCGCTAACACTCAAGCAATACTATGCATGCTCATGAAACCCTGTTCATTGCTTTTTAGGGAAATTGACCATTGCAGTCCAAGTCATGAGTTACTTGTAGCTCAAGGAGTTAAGGCCCTAATATTTCATATTAAATCAGGTGAGAAACTGACTTAATTTGCAGTGTATGCCCAGTTTCAGTGTTTTTGTTTGGCCTGTAGGTGGCAACTTACCCAACAAGCAGCTATAATGCATCTACAGCAAATCCAGATAAGCATTTCAATCGCAGAGTGAGATATCCTTTCTCAGCCAGCGCAGTTGTGTGCTAGATTGATTAGATCTATGATTAACATTTAATAATTGTGGAAAACTGAGGACTACTACAAGCTACATGGATCGACTTTCTTGCATGTAAACAACAACCAAAAAAATAACCCGAGAATAAACATTCACGTTGTCCTCAAAGCTCTGTGGTGTAAGACCAGTTAGGGTGAATGACAGGGAAAGCGACTTAAGTTTGTGTTGTAGTACAATGTTGCGTAAGAGCAAAGCAGCGAGGCTCCAAGGCCTTTCTCAGTCTCCCATCAGATACTGACTACTGAGGTGTCCCGTCACACGTCGCATGTGGCGCCAATGGCTGTCAGTCATTTTTGCTAAAACTATTGTGAGAAACTAGCGTGGGAACGGACACGTACATGTTTCTATTTGTATGGTGATGCTTAAATATTTTGTGGCTAAAGCAAAGCAATGCACCATGGTAAGTGAAAGATCAAGCAACTTTAGCGTGTTTCTTAACTTTTAAAAAGCTGTTTTTACCTTTTTTTCTTCTTGGTGGGTGTCAATGTGACATTTCAGTGTTTGTTGCACTCAGAAAACTTCATGCAAATGCAAATAAACCTGGATGTAGTAACCCTATAATTGCTGTTTACGTCAAAGTTCAATTCAACCGTAACTAGGTTGGCATGAAAAGCATGTCCGTCCTGAATTCTATTGCCATGGTATTATTTTTTTTCTCTCACCCCAGCCTTCTAACGCAGTAGGCTACACGTCAGTGAGCATCTTGGTGATGTTGACGTAGTTTGTGTTGCCCAGCGTGCAGTTGGCCGTCTTGAGGTTCTCCTGCCGGAAATCTTCGTTGCTGTTATTGACTGCCTCCTGGATCTCCATGTAGTCCGACTTACTGATGGTTGACCCGCTGCGACTTTTCTTGAGCTCTTCTCCTGACTCGCTCTTGGGTCCATTGACCTGGAGGTACTGCGCCTGCTCCTCACCTTCCGTCTCACGGTGGTAGAAGTAGTTGAAGTTGGACACGATTACTGGCACAGGCAGGGCTATGGTCAGCACGCCAGCAATCGCGCACAAGGAGCCCACGATCTTACCCCCAATGGTGGTGGGCACCATGTCGCCATAGCCCACAGTGGTCATAGAGACCACAGCCCACCAGAAGGCATCGGGAATACTTTCGAACTGCGACTGGCGCTCGTCTGCCTCGGCAAAGTACACCGCACTGGAAAAGAGGATGACGCCGATGAAAAGGAAGAAAATGAGCAGGCCCAGCTCCCGCATGCTGGCCTTCAGGGTCTGGCCCAATATCTGGAGCCCCTTGGAGTGGCGTGAAAGCTTAAAAATCCTGAACACTCGCACCAGTCGGATCACCCTGAGGATTGCGAGGGACATGGCCTGCTGCCCAGCCTGGCCGTCGTCTGGACTGTCTGCCAGCTCAGTGCCAAGCGTGATGAAGTAAGGAATGATGGCAACGATGTCGATGATATTCATAAGGTTGCCAAAGAAGCCGGCTTTGCTAGGGCAGGCAAAGAAGCGCACCAGGAACTCAAAGGAGAACCATATAATGCAAAGTGTTTCTAGGATGAAGAAGGGGTCTGTGAAGTAGGTGGACGTGTACCGGGTGACAGTGGTGTTGGTCTCGGGGTAAAAGATCTCGGCGTGGGACTTGTGCATGTCGTCCTCGTCGTTGCGAAAGACAGGCAGCGTTTCCAGGCAGAAGCTGACGATGGAGATGAGGATGACCATGACGGAGATGATGGCGATAATTCGAGCCGGGCCTGAGCTCTCTGGGTACTCGAACAGCAGCCAGACTTGTCTCTGAAACTCATTGTCGGGGAGAGGGCGCTCCTCCTCCTTGATGAAGCCCTCGTCCTCACGGAAAATCTCAATGGCCTCGTCTCCCAGCTCGTAGAAGCGGATTTCCTCCGAGAAGATGTCCAGCGTGACGTTGACTGGCCTCCTCAGCCTACCGCCCGATTGGTAGTAGTACAAAATGGCATCAAAGCTGGGTCGGTTCCTGTCGAAGAAGTACTCGTTGCGGAGCGGATCGAAGTACCGCATCCTCTTTTTGGGGTCCCCCAGCAGCGTCTCAGGGAACTGCGACAGGGTCTTGAGCTGGGTCTCGAAGCGCAGCCCTGATATGTTGATCACCACCCGCTCGCAGCACTCGTGATCTGCCTCCGGGTCATAGTCCAACGGGTGTCCTGGGTGCGCCGCCGCCTCGTCGGAGGGGTCACCGCCTGCGACCGTCATGGTGGTGGGAAAAGGGGGTGGGACGAGTGTGGCAGCGCGTCAGTGTGCGGGAAACCGTCCAGGCGTCCCTCAGGGTGGGACTGCATGTAGGACAGTCACACAAGTAGGTCAGGTAAACCTGAGGGTAGCAACGGTCGACACTTTACTTCACAAATCCTAAAACTTGCTAAGATGCAATTAATACAACACAGTGTTGCGTGCCTCGCATGTCAATTGCTTCAATGCAGGCAGAGCCGGTGCAGCAGCTCGTAAATTGGGCGCCCGCTTTACTGCATCGGGCAATTTTAAACTCAAGCCACCAATTCCTACCGATCGTATCCCCCGACCTAACACACCCCTATCGCACAGTAAAGCCATGCATGAACACGACCACCAGAAGCACCGCACGCAGCCAGCATCCTGCTGATAACATCAATGCAGTCAAACACACATTCACATGCAGGGAAAATGTACCAGCTGCTTACAATTCAGGTCTGTGCTCCACAAACAAGAAATAAGTGACTTTTTTAAAAACATGTATTTAGAACAAGCTTCGTGGCTGCATTTTAAATATTCAAAAACATGCGTGAATAATTGAAGAGCAGGAGGAAAAAGCAGCCAAGGAAGAAAAGTGTGTTCTCTTCATTGCATGGCTGATGAGTGGGAGGACTGTCACCGTTATTTGCAGAAACAGATACATGCATATGAAAAAAAATGTCAATGTTTTTGCATAATGTACATACCTGCAGACATGTTCGTGGACTCTAGTGTTGCTGCAGCTTCTGCAGCTTGGAGACAACCAGCTCTGCTGTCTTGGGATGAAAATGGCTTTTATGGTATAGAATAAAGACTGATCATGATGAGGATGGTGCATCTCCACCCCGGGAGAGCTGCAGATCTCCTCATGTTCACTGTTTCTCCTCCTTCTGCCGCCGCCGCTGCTGCATCCTTGCCGTGTGCACCGGCCGAAGGCGACGGTGCGTGAGCGGGTGTGTCCTCGTGTCTCCCTCCTCCCCTCTCTCCTCCTCTTCTTCCTCCGCAACTCTTATGATGTTGACTGACGGGGAAGCTGCTGATCATGATGATGATTGGGTGAAAATTAAAGATTTGGACTGAGGATAGCGGATATCACAAAAGAGCAAGTCAAGTCAAGTCATTTTTATTTGTATAGCCCTTAATCACAAAGAGTCTCAAAGGGCTTCACAGGTTATTACACAGACTATTTTTTCAGACTATCATGACACCATCCCCTGATCTGGAACCAACACGAGGGCAAGGTAAAACTCAAAAACCTCAAAATAAGGAAAATGAAGAAACCTTGAGAAGGGACCGCACATGTGGCATCCCCCTTTCAGGATTTCCAGACAGCAAAGAATGTTGCAATCACAAATAATACAGCGATATTGTCCAAGAAAAGTATAGGTTATTCATATGCTATAGCGTAGAAGTGAGTTTTAAGCTTAGATTTAAACATTTCCAAGAGCAAGAAAATAGGTGCTGAGGGTCAGCGCAATTTTCGGGCAAAATAAAAAAATCACATTCAAGTTTTTATGGAATGTGGAAGAACTTACTGTGTATGACCTATTAATTACATACATATGACACAAAGGGGGGTATACATTATAGCTGTGTTGCGAGAGTTGAATATTAAAACAATTACCCTTCCTGATGTTGCATTAGAAGAGACAATCATCTATCTATCTATCTATCTATCTATCTATCTATCTATCTATTTATCTATCTATCTATCTATCTATCTATCTATCTATCTATCTATCTATCTATCTATCTATCTATCTATCTATCTATCTATCTATCTATCTATCTATCTATCTATCTATCTATCTATCTATCTATCTATCTATCTATCTATCTATCTATCTATCTATCTATCTATCTATCTATCTATCTATCTATCTATCTATCTATCTATCTATCTATCTATCTATCTATCTATCTATCTATCTACCTATGCAAGCTTCCCTAAGCACAAAATGTTGATTAATAATAGATCAAAATGAGCCAAACATAGCGCAGTAGCTCCATTGTTGCTATTTTTGGCAGGTGGAACAACATGGATCAATGCCATTGAATCTTCAACATCTAGAGAAGAAGCGACATAGGCGGACTGGCTAAACAGGACATGAAAGGCCAAAGATCAGCGGGAATCCCGTCACGTCTAAATAGGGGCAGGGGAGTGGGGGAGTTGTAGTTGGCATATGTGATGATTTGTGAGGCTTTGCCAAGGTTAATGCTAACAGATTACACCCAAGGCTGCAAAACACGCTAATGCCGCCCACTATCTACATGATGGCATTCCCGGCTCGCCATGACACGTTGGCCATTATTTATGAGTCAGGGGTGCTCTTGTGTCGGCTGCAGGCCAGGCCAGCCCACTTTATACTTTTAATTAAATTTAAGGCAATAACAGCAGATGACGGCTAACCTAGCACACACCCAATATGTCACATCGACATGCATATGCTGAGCAAAGAATGGGATGGCAATTACTACATTGGCCCACAGAGGCTAGTCAAGTCAAGTCAAGTCAAATGTATTCATATAGCCCTTAATCACAAAAATGTCTCAAAGGACTGCACAGGATTAGAATGACACAATGACCTGATCTTAAACCAACATGCCGGCAAGGAACAACTCAAAACCTCAGCGTGAGGAAAAAGAGAAACCTTGAGAAGGGACCTCACAAGTGGTATTCCCCCTTTCAGGATGACCAGGGTGAATTACATTTAGCATTACAGTACACAAACATAGTAAAAACTAGGTAACATGTTGAAAATTTGTCCGGAAAGTGCATGACAGCATCGACGCCCCCAGCCTGTAAAATAGCCCAGAAAGTCCATGGCGGCCACGACGCAGCTTTCTCTGCCAGCTGGTCCACGCAGGCGTTCACATGCTTCAGGTCAAACGCTGGTCCGCTGACTCATCTCCAATTGTCCTTCTTCTTCGTATCAACACCAGGCAGGCAGTCGGAAAAAGACAGGACAACACAGAATTTGAGGTTGTTATGAATCATACGCTTTGGAATAGAAGTGTTTCTTAAGCCTTGATTTAAAAACTTCCATTAAGGTTGCAGATCTTATCTTCGGAGGCAGGGCATTCCATAGCACCGGGGCCCGGATGGAGAATGCTCTCAAGCCTGCAGACTTCTTGGGCCTCGGAGTCACCAGTAAACCGGCATTTTCCGAGCGCAGACTCCGTGCAGGAACATGGGAGGAAATCAAATCAGAGAGATAAGAGGGTGCAAGTCCATGCAAACATTTATATGTTAATAGGAGAACCCTAAAGTCACATCTTAAGTGGACTGGGAGCCAGTGCAAATTGGCCAATACAGGAGTAATATGCTCAAACTTTTTGATCTTAGTCAAAAGCCTAGCTGCCGCATTCTGAACCAGCTGCAAACTTTTGATGCTAGACATCGGGAGACCAGAAAGCAATACAGTAATCAAGCCGAGAAGTAATAAACGCATGAATTAAAACCTCTGTATCTGATTGGGACAGTATCGGACAAATCTTTGCAATATGACGGAGGTGGTAGAAAGCTATTCTAAACAAATCTTTTTTTTTTTCATTTAAAACCGGACTTCCCTGCCTATACTGTTTGTAAAGTAAGACGCACTTTAAACCTATTATGTTTTTTTTGACTTTGGGATCCAACTACAGAGGAATACTTCCACTTTGTGATGTGTTACTGAATAGGTGTTCGACAAATGGAAAAATAAAGGAATAAATGATTTTAAATATCCCCCCAATGGGAGGTGGCTAGAGTCATTTCTGACTCTTTTTAAGAGATTGATTTAGAGGAGGGGATTCCCAGCCCCCTCGCTCAACCCAACTGAGGTCATTAGGTGACCAAACCCCCCAATTCCAACCCCTAATGCTGAACGCCAAGCAGGGAGGCAACGGGTACCAATGTTTTTTTAAGTCTTAGGTATGACTCGGCTGAGGCTTGAACCTCACAGTCTCGGGGCCGGCGCCATACACCCAAGGCCACCAAAATGTGAATAAATTATACAATACAATTGCTCCATCAAAATACATACTTAACATTTCTTTAACAAAAGAACACAAATATGATGGATTCATTATCATAGTGATTAGAGAGTTTGCCTTAGTATTTTTGTCCATATGCGACACAAGATTAAAACATTCACTCCTTTGATGTGGCGCTTTTCTATGTGCAGGCAGCCTTGTGCTTATAATCCTTATCTGGGAATTATTGTTATACTAAGACCGTCTTATCCTCATCCAGCGTGTTTTTTCGCCCACCTCTGCTGGATGCAGCTTACATTTCTCAACAGGGATGCTCTTCCTCTCTGAAGTGACTTCGCCGTGGTTTTTTCAGGACCTGTGAGAGGGGGCGCAGATGGAGCAATAGGTGGGGGGAGGGGAGAGGGAGTAAGGATAAAGGGTGGGCAGTGGAGACCTGGATTGTCAGATAGATGCTCAGCAGGATGAGGCGGAACATTTGGCTACAGCTACCTTTGTATTTGGGCTTTGTCTAGCAATAAATACCTTGTTTCTTAAAAGGGAGAGTAAGTATTATCTGACCATTAAATGCTGTGACTTTTTCTCCAAAACTGCTGTGAACATTGATAAATGTCACATCACACAGAGTGACTCAGTTAAAAATTTAGGTGTCATATTTGACCCTTATCTATCCTTTGAAACGCATGTAAAGAAAATTACTAGAACCGCTTTCTTCCATCTTTGTAACATTGCTAAAATTCGTTCTATACTGTCTCAGTCGGATGCGGAAATTATAATTCATGCGTTTGTTACCTCCCGTCTCGATTACTGTAATGCACTACTCTCCGGTCTCCTGAAGTCCAGAATCAAGAGTCTTCAGCTGGTAGAAAATGCTGCACCGAGGCTTTTACTAGGACAAAAAAGTTCGATCACATCACGCCGATTTTGGCTAACCTGCATTGGCTCCCTGTCAGCCTAAGATGTGATTTCAAGGTTCTCTTAGTATTATACAAAATCATATATGGACTTGCTCCCTCATATCTTTCAGATTTGATTTCCCCCTATGTTCCGGTTCAAAGCCTTCGTTCTCAGAGCGCCGGTCTTCTGGTGATCCCAAGAGCCAAGAAGTGTTCTGCTGGTTCGAGAGCGTTCTCCATCCAGGCACCGGTGCTGTGGAATGCTCTTCTCCCAGAGATCCGATCTGCAACCTCAGTGGAAATGTTTAAATCTAAGCTTAAAACACACTTCTACTCCATAGCATATGAATAACCTATATTTTTTGTTGACAACATCTCTGTACTATTTGTAATTGCAACATCCATTGCAGCCTGGTCATCCTGAAAGGGAGATACCACATGTGTGGTCCCTGCTCAAGGTTTCTTCATTTTCCTCATGTTGAGGTTTTTTTGAGTTTTTCCTTGCCCTCATGTTGGTTCCAGATCAGGGGATGGTGTAATAATAGTCTGAAATAATAGTCTGTGCGATAACCTGTGCAGCCCTTTGAGACTCTATGTGATTAAGGGCTGTACAGATAAAAATGACTTGACTTGACTTGACCATTAAGATGTATGGTGTAGTCAGGGGTCACAAACCTTGAAGCTGGAAGCTACTTTTTGTTACTGATGCCGTTGTTATCACTCTCTGCATTGTGTTTCGACTTATGACTGACACTGAAGAAATTACCAATTTTGTCTTGATTTGCGCCTAATACTGTTTTTTCGGAGGACTACTTCTCTTTCACTCGACGACAAGCACCACAACAATGACGTAATCTTGAAACGAGATCTCGTTTGCCGAGATCGGCGAAAACTCGAACCGCGAGACTCAAACAACAATGGCTGATCTGCCTGACGAAAGGTTTGGAGTGCGGTAAATCTTTGTTAAAAAAAAAAAGTAATCGGGTAATAATGAATTTTTTGTCAAAAAAAGTAGCGTCCCGGGGACGCACGTTGATTTGAGACTATGCGTCCCCAGCAAAAATGATGCGTCTAGGACGCAGGGACGCGGGCAAACGAGAACACTGTATCAAACAATTTAACCTAAAATTAGCAACAACATTGGCAAATGGGGAAACTGAAGAGTGCACTGCTGGAGTGCTTGAAAGGGCAAAACATTGCTTTTCAGGAAATATATTTCACAAAGAGCATGACTCAGGAGGCTGATGACTCAGTGCCACTGAAGCAGGGATCCCCTTCAGTTGCCTGAATGAAATGTGTTTGTGTTTTTATGCATTGGTGTGCCTGTGTGTATGTGCATATGTGTGTAAGTGTGCTCACATTGTATAAAATGCAAGTCAAGGTAATCGTTGCCTTCAGGAACACCGCCTTATCCAGTGTTCATTTTACCTGTGAAAAGTGATGGGTCCCGGGGACTCGCACGCTCAAAAATCTATGGGTCCCAACAGAGATCTATGGGTCCCCAAAATTTAGTGTTATCGAGGTTGAAATTGTAAATCGGCGACAAATATATCATATAAATCTATATATTCATTCAGTTTTAATCATCACAGTTTTTTGGTAATACAAATCACTTATCACTTCAAGATTTTTCAGTTAACAACAATATTGTACATTATACAAAATATTATTGCTGAAATAGTTGTATTGATCTATATTTTCATTCAGTTTTAATCATTACAGTTAATTGGTAATACAAGGCAGTTATCACTTCAGATTTTTCAGTTCACAATATAATATCTCATCTCATCAGCCGTACCGCTTATCCTCATTAGGGTCGCGGGGGGGCTGGAGCCCATCCCAGCCATCTCCGGGCAGTGGGCAGGGGACACCCTGAACTGTTTGCCAGGCAGTCGCAGGGCACACGGAGACAGACAACTCATTCGCTCATTCACACCTAGGGACAATTTGGACCGGACAAATTAACCTGAAATGCATGTTTTTGGAACGTGGGAGGAAACCGGAGTGCCCGGAGGAAACCCACGCAAGCACGGGGAGAACATACAAACTCCGCACAGGAAGTCTGGAGCTGGATTTGAACCCACGACAGGTTCCCATGACATGAACTGTGCCGCACAAGCGCTAACCAATGCGCCGCCGTGCTGCCTACAATAATATATATATATATATATATATATATATATATATATATATATATATATATATATATATATATATATGTATGTATGTATGTATGTATGTATGTATGTATGTATGTGTGCATGTATGTATGTATGGTTGAATATATATTTTGACTATTACACCTCACTGTTGCTTGTTTTACCTATACACTCATTACATATTTGACACTATCAGCCAATTATGATGCTGTTCTTTGATCCCCACGCCCTTTAGAATGGATTTGCTTTAAGTTTTTTGTAATTTAGAAGACTTAATAAGAAGATAGGGCTTTAGGAATGGCTTTTAGAACAGTTTGGAGTTTCTTATCTGAGGTTTGGGTAATCTCCTGTAGTCTTTGCAAATTCAGAACGCATTCATTTCTCCCTTTTTATATTATCGGTGTTTACTAAACTCTAAACTTGCCATCTCTTAAAACAAATAAACTTGTTTACCGTAAATTCCAGACTATAGAGCGCACCTATTATAAGCCGCACCCACCACATTTTAAGAGGAAAACCGATTTTGTACTTACACAAACCGCACCTGTATATAAGCCGCATGCGCCCACATTAAAAAATGTAACACAAACACAAAATTAACCCGAATCCGACTTTAAATCCTGCGATTGAATCTGAATGTCCTTAATTAAAGTACACAGTCCAAAAATCACAGCCGGCAAAATGAACGGAAAATGATACCGGCACTTAAGGTTTGATGCAGACCAGCAGAGTCCGGGTCCCGTTGAAAGTAATCCAAAGAAAAAAGTGTATATTTCCAAAGGTAAGGGTGGGAAAAATATACATCCACTATTGTCCGCCGCATCCACAAACACGTCTCACCTTTACTCCACTTTCCGTCAGCCCCCGTTTTTTTTCGCCCCTTCTTTTTGATTAAATTGTGCACAAGCCAAGAAGTTGCAGTCTTCTTCGGCGCATATATTCCACCGGTCTAAATCTTACCTTTTGTAATCGAGCGTCACTGGCGGCCATTAGAAAAAGTACATAAATTGGCCGCATCACTGAATAAGCCGCAGGGTTGAATGTTTGGGAAAAAAGTAGCGGCTTATAGTAGGGAATTTACGGTAATTTGTTATGTTGATGAAGATAATACAAGATCAAAATGGCCGCCCCTTGTTCTGATGGTTGAAAAAAGACGATTTCGCCTAATTAGTATCTAACACATCCTATCATATTTGGTTAGGGATTAACAGTGCATGGAACATCATTTTACAAAGTACATTTTGACTTGATTTGCGACAGCAGCATGACGCAAAATCGACACCTGACGGCAATATTTGCTCTGAGAGCTTGCACACACCCGCTCGGGGCCACACTTGAACTTCACGAGAAGCTCATTCACAACAAACCGGAGGACGGAAAATGGACGCGTGCATTTGGAGCCATTATTCAACGCTCTTAGCGTTTCCTCTTTCCTTGCCCGTCCGTGATATTTCCTCAGCGTTCACGTTTCCTTCTGTCCGTCCATCTGCTCGGTGGCGTATGCATAATTGCTCTCTCGGGGCCCGTTCATAAAGTTCACCGGTCTTTCCGGGAACGTGAGCGCCGGGCCTCAGACAATGAGGAAGTTTAGCATGAGAGTATGTAAGCAGTGTTCTGGTTTGCCGGCGTCCCTGCCTCCTAAACGCATCATTTTTGCTGGGGACGCATCGGGTCAAATCAACGTGCGTCCCCGGGACGCAACTTTTTTGACACAAAATTGTCATTACTACTTTTTTTTAACAAAGATTTACCGCACTCAACTTTTCGTCAAGATGATCCGCCATTGTTGTTTTGGTCTCGCGGTTCGAGTTTTCGTCTGCACGCCGATCTCGGCAAACGAGATCTCGTTGCTTCGAGATGACGTCATTGTTGTGGTGGTTGTTGTCGAGTGAAAGAGAAGTATGCCTCCGTTAGTATTAGGTGAAAATCAACACAAAATTGGTAATTTCTTCAGTGTCAATAATAAGTCGAAACGTAATACAGAAAGTGATAACGGCCTATAATTCCAGCACGAAAAAAACGGCGGAGAAATTCTTCGAAAGATCGCGGAGGGAGGGAAAACACGTGTGTTGAAGCGAACGATTGGACGAAAGAAAAACAAAAGAATACTCCTAGCAAGAAAAGGACTTTTCAGCCAAAATGGACTTAATAATTTACCTGGTTACGTTATGAGGAGGATGATAATGGATTGGACCTTGAGAAGGCATTACAACTGTGGCGGGACAGCAAACCACGAAGAATATATGAACTGAAAAATCTGAAGTGATAACTGCTTTGTATTACCAATTAACTGTGATAATTAAAACTGCATGAATATATAGACAAATATTTCAGCAATATTATTTTGTATAATGTACAATATTGTTGTGAACTGAAAACAATTAAAGTGATAACTGATCTGTAATACCAATAAATTGATGATTAAAACTGAATAAATATATAGATTTATATTAAATACTTGTCGCCGATTTACAATTTCAACCTCGATAGCACTCAATTTTGGGGACCCATAGATCTCTGTCGGGACCCATATATTTTTGAGCGTGCGAGTCCCCGGGACCCATCACTTTTCACAGGTAAAATGAACACTGTGTAAGAGAGGCAGAGCTGTCTCCATCCTGGATGGAGTAAGACAATGGATTCCTTGCTAACAGGTTACAAACAATTATTAGCTAAATATAGCCAGTTGCAGTGACGTGTGGTGAGGTTCGTGTTTGGTGAGCCAGTCAGATTTATAAATAAACAAACCTATATCTTATACATCATTTGATGGTGAGGCAAGTAGGAAATACAGTATATAAACTGTATCATAGAAAAAAAACACAACTTATAAATTAAATCTCTGCGCTGGACCTTTTAAATAGATAGACAGAGGGAAGGACAGATGGACGGACACACAGACAGACAATCAATCAAAAAAAAAACTAAATATGAATAAAATTATGACTCACAACACGTGGTAATAAAAGACAAAAGAAACTAAATATGAATAAAATGACTCAATTTTGTGCAGGCTTGGGGAGTCACGGAATACATGGAACGGCAAAAATGATGTTGGCAAGCTGTTTGGATTTATTTTCATTTTGTTTCTGTCGCATTTTATGTTCGTTTTGCCGGAGATCAAAGCCAGGAGAGAAAGCTTACCACGTGTTGTGAGTCATCATTTTATTCGTATTTTGTTTATTTTGTCTTTTATTAGCATATTTAGTAATGGAGTAATCCAAAAGTAAGTGAAAGTAATCCAGTTAAAGTAACCCTACCCAACCCTGATTGTAACATCCAAACCACCCAGGCAAAGTAGATATCTTCTATCCCTGTCACTATTTAAACCTAGAACTGTCAATCCCCTGTGTCAGTCCTTCTGCGAAACTCCAAGCTTTGTTTTGACCCTGACTCTCGCCTGTCCCGTTTGTGCTCCCGTTTGTTTCCGGCTACGACCTGTTTTGATCCCGACAGCGTCTGCTCTCCCGTCCTGGCTTACGACCCGTTTCTGTCCCCGACCACGTTTTTGCTCTCGTGTCCCGGCAATCGACCGTTATTTCCGTCCTTGACACCGCCATCCCTCGCTATGGAAGATCCACTTCCATGTTTTGTGTTGTTTGGTACCCATCAGGTGTCTGTAACACATCAAACATCTCAGATGAGTTGGAAGCAGATACGCATGCAGGAAGAAGATATTCAGACATAGATGTATAGTTTATCTGAAGGAAATGTTGACTATTTCTTTGCACTATGTTGATTATTTTTGCACCAAATGCATATAATAATAATAATAATAATAATAATAATTTCCTTTGTATTGTCATTCTTTGTAACAATGTACACAGAACGAAATGTCGATACACCTGACCCGTTGTAGCGAGTCAATGCAGCCGCAGCCAACAGAGGGCGCCGCCATTATACCAATTAGGTATGTCTCGGCCGAGGCGCGAACCAGCGACCTCCTAGTCTCAAAGCGGGCACACTACCATCTAGGCTACTGAGCTGGTATTGCACAACCCTTACGATACCAACTGTATGTAACATCCTACATGCTGACATTTCTTTGTGTAAATATTGTGTAAATTATAACTATAGCCTTATCCTCCTTGTTTTATAACCTTATCTTCTCTGCTCCTTTATCTTCTTGGTTTATTTTATCCTCACTGTGAATATGTGAAACTGGAGTGCCATGCCCAATTTCGTTGTCACAATATGTTAACCCATTTTTTAACAATGACAATAAAGGTATATTCTATCCTATTCTAAAATGCTGACGGTTTTCATCCCGTTATACACAACACGTGCACACCCACCAGCAGACATTTTCTGCCGACTGTTCACTTCAGGCCACATAAAGCATTTTTGGTCTGTGCAGGTGCTGCACTTTTGGTGTACACTCAGTTCCCTCTACTTGCCCTTCAAAGAGACATATTTTTTTTTTCGCTTCTGCAGCTCGGTGGCCCTTTTTGGAACACCTGCACATGTGATGACCAGCACCTGCTCCACGCAGAGGTGAGCGGCTAATGTCTTTTTCAAAAATCTTTGCAAAAATATCAAAAGGGATGCAGTTTGAGAATGCACCTGAATCAGCAGTATCCAATGTTCCCTGTAATTTTCGCCGGGTCTGAGCGTTCACACAAAGTCGGTGAGCAACGCTTGAAACAACAGTGAGCAACGGCAATTCCAAGTGTGGCGACTAAGTCATTATCAAACATGTCCAAAACTTGACATCAAGTTACATTTTGCTGAGTTTCCGGCAATGCAAAATTATTTTTCTCTTTTGAATGAATTG
>NC_142354.1:39996581-40024081 GCF_059441175.1 Urocampus carinirostris
TTTTTTTTTTTTCGTTGCAAAAGAAGCGAGCGGGTTTGATGCTACTGTGCGCATGCATCTGCTGCCTCGAATTTCATGTGGCAGTTATGTAGTGAAGGGAAGTCCGTCTCTTTTTAGAGAACCGGCTTTTTCGGCTCAACTCATTCAAGAGAGCCGGCTCTCCAACGGCTCACTTGCTGTGATGCATTATATTACGAATGATTATGTTGTATAAAGAAGTGAAGAAAAAAAGGAAGAATAAAAGGAGAAAATGAAAAAAGACAGGTTTGTGGTTACCCCTTTAATCAGTATTTTACCAACAATAATTCAATGCAGAAAATGAATTCATAATTCGAATATGAAAATGTATTATATTTGCGTGTATTTTTTTCCTTTTTTCAAACAGCGTCCATTTAAATGAAGAGTGCATTTTAATTGCTTTGTTTTTATTTACTGAAACAATACATTGGGAGTATTAAGGCATTTTATATAATTTGTAGTAGTTAAAATTGTCCACTAGATGTCAGTGTTGAGCTACTTCTATGATTGTAGCAGCAAAATGACGCGTCAAAAGCCCTCAATTTAAAATAATAAAATACAAAATAAAATGAATTACGCTGTGGGGATATTAAGTGTGTTTACAACTTTATCACTACACCATCACGAATCAAGTTTTTTTTTATAAATATTTTTGTAATAGGGCTGTGCTTTATATTTGTGTATTATTTATGTATTAATTGACATTATTATTCGAGGCAAAGTGAACTTTTACAATTGGTATGTAAGCCAAATATTAGTTTTTTTCTGAGCTAATACAGGACAACGACTGCAGGATCCTTCAATTAATTGGTTATTTTTACAGCATTCACCAAATATTGCAAAAACGTTTATAAATAAAGCGCCTTTTTTCAAGCGCGATGCAAAACAAGGGAAGTCCTCGTGAAAAAAAAAAGCCCGGGATGACGTCACATAACGTTTCCCTGGAAACTGCCGTTGTCATGGAGACTGCTTTCGGAAGGGCAAGTGCCAGAGAGGAAAGTGTGTGCGCGTGCGTGTGTTTGGGGATTTCCTCAGGACCGCCAGAAATGACGTTCACCTCCATTCACAGTGTTCTTGTCGCCATAGTCAGAGGTTAATGACGTTTGTCTCTCTCTCTCTCTCTCTCTCTCTCTCTGTCTCTCTTTCTCTCTCTCTCTCTCTGTCTGGCTGTCTGTCTGTCTGTCTGTCAGTCTGTCTGTCTCTCTATCTCTCTCTCCCTCTATCTCTCTGTCTGTCTCTTTATCTCTCTGTCTCTCTGTGTGTCTGTCCGTCTCTCTGTCTGTCCATCTGTGTGTCCGTCTGTCTGTCTGTCTGCCTGTCTCTCTCTCTCTCTCTCTCTATCTCTATCTCTCTCTCTCTCACACTCTCTCTCTTTTTGACTCTCTCTCTCTCTCTCTTTCTTACTTTCTCTCTTTCTCTCTCTCTCTCTCTCTTTCCCTCTCTTTCTCTCTTTCTCAATTTCTCTTGCTGTCTGTCTGTCTGTCTGTCTGTCTCTCTATCTCTCTGTCTCTCTGTCTGTCTGTCTGTCCATCTGTGTGTCCGTCTGTCTGTCTGTCTGTCTGTCCCTCTCTCTCTCTCTCACTCTCACACTCTCTCACTCTCTCTCTCCCTCTCTCCCCCTCTCTCTCACTTTCTCTTTTTTGTTTCCCTTTGTTACTTACTCTCTCTCTCTCTGTGTCCGTCTGTCTGTCTGTCTGTCTGTCCCTCTCTCTCTCTCCCTCTCTCTCTCTCTCTCTCTTTCTCATTTTCTTTTTTGTCTCCCTTTGTTACTTTCTCTCTCTCTCTCTCGCTCTCTCTCTCTCTCTTTCTCACTTTCTCTCTTTCTCTCTCTCTCTCTCTCTCTCTCTCTTTATCTTTTCTCTCTTTCTCTCTCTCTATCTCTCCCTATCTCTCTCTCTCTCTCTCTCTTTTTCTCACTTTCTCTCTTTCTTTCTCTCTCTCTATCTGTCTGTCCGTCTGTCTGTCTGTCTGTCTGTCTGTCTGTCTCTTTATCTCTCTTTCTCTCTTTCTGTCCATCTGTCCGTATATATATGTGTGTGTGTGTGTGTGTGTGTGTGTGTGTGTGTGTGTGTGTGTGTGTGTGTGTGTGTGTGTGTGTGTGTGTGTGTGTGTGTGTGACATTAAGATAAAGGAGGAGGGAGAGAGAGAGATGGGAGGGAGAGGGAAGGGGTGAGAGATGGGCAGGGGAGAGGGAGAGGAGGAGAGAGAGAGGGAGAGAGATAAAGAGAGAGGGAGAGAGAGGGAGGAAGAGTGAGAGGGAGAGGGGGAGAGTGGAAGAGGGAACAACGAGGTAGAGGGGAAAATGAAGGAGATATAGAGAGAGAATTGGAAAAAACAGTTAGGTTTGCATTGACCAAATAAAAGTCTCGTTGCCATTGAAAAGCAAAAGGGAACATCGAATAAATGTACTGTATTTTATTACATCATAAACTACATAGAGGCAACTTTGAATCATTTTCATAAAATATAAAAACATTATCTCACGCGGCATGGATGCGTACCTGAATATTTTTCACAAATAATAATAATTAACATAACCAAAAAACAATTCTAACCACTTGACAATAGAAGATAGCAAGTTTGAGTCCAAAAGACACAGCAGACAAAAAATAAGGCACACCTTGAACAATATAAAGTTGGGAACTGGAATGCCAAAATAATATGCACACACAAAAACAGTATTTTATTTTATTTGTCATTTATTATGAGAGGTTTTTTTTTTATTGCATTATTTTATATCTGTTTAAACTCCTCAGGACAATATTATCATTCTTTTTCTTACCATTAAGAGCTTTTTTGTTGACACAGTCAATATAATCCAGTATCGTTCCCCTGCCCTCAGATTAAATTCAAAATACGAATTAACTCAAATAAATCCCGAACGCATTAGCTATACATGCGTATTCAAGAAATAGCCATAAATTGCCGGTAGATGGCGGTATAATTATAGAAAACATTCTGATATCCTATCCCTGGTGCAACTTGAAGAGCTGATCAGTTATCCTTTGTATTATTTTTATGATACTGGGATTAAGTTTTCTACTCGTGAAAGCATAATGTTTAAAATATTAACACACAAAAACTTCCTGTCCTCAGAAGGCTCCGATTAAAGAGCTGATTTATGGCAATTAGCAGGAATGGGTAGGGTTACTTTAACTGGATTACTTTCAATTACTTTTGGATTACTCCAATACCAAATATGCTAATACAAGACAAAAGAAACTAAATATGAATAAAATGATGACTCACAACACGTGGTAAGCTTTCTCTCCTGGCTTTGATCTCTTTGATCTCCGGCAAAACGAACATCAAATCCGACAGAAACAAAATGAAAATAAATCCAAACAGCTTGCCAACATCATTTTTGCCGTTCCATGTATTCCGTTACTCCCCAAGCCTGCACAAAATTGAGTCATTTTATTCATATTTAGTTTCTTTTGTCTGTTATTAGCATTTTTGGTATTGGAGTAATCCAAAAGTAATTGAAAGTAATCCAGTTAAAGTAACCCTACCCAACCCTGGATTGAAATCATTAATAGTAATTGTCAAAAAGTAATTGTGGCCAGTGCAGCTCTTTGAGACTTTTTGTTATTAATCAAAGACACAAATTGCGACTTGACTTGACTTTGTAAACAGTGGCTGGAACAAAAAGGTAATGTACAGACAGGGTTGGGTAGGGTTACTTTAACTGGATTACTTTCAATTACTTTTGGATTACTCCAATACCAAATATGCTGATAAAAGACAAAAGAAACTAAATATGAATAAAATGATGACTCACAACACGTGGTAAGCTTTCTCCCCTGGCTTTGATCTCTTTGATCTCCGGCAAAACTGACATAAAATGTGACAGAAACAAAATGAAAATAAATCCAAACAGCTTGCCAACATCATGTATTCCTTTACCCCCCAAACCTGCACAAAATTTAGTAATTGTATTCATATCTAGTTTCTTTTGTCTTTTATTAGCATATTTGGTATTGGGGTAATCCAAAAGTAATTGAAAGTAATCGAGTTAAAGTAACCCTACCAACCCTGCTAATAAAAGACAAAAAAAACTAAATATGAATAAAATGATGACTCACAACACAGGGTAAGCTTTCTCTCCTGGCTTTGATCTCTTACATAAATAAATGAAAATAAATCCAAACAGCTTGCCAACATCATTTTTGCCGTTCCGTGTATTTCGTTACTCCCCAAGCCTGCACAAAATTTAGTAATATTTGGTATACCTAAATGGTATAATGGCGGCGCCCTCTGTTGGCTGCGGCTGCATCGACTCGCTACAACGGGTCAGGTGTATCGACATTTCGTTCTGTGTACATTGTTACAAAGAATGACAATACAAAGGAAATTATTATTATTATTATTATTATTATTGGAGTAATCCAAAAGTAATTGAAAGTAATCCAGTTAAAGTAACCCTATCTAACCCTGGCTATTAGTAATGAAAGTATTAAAAAAACACTAACGCCCTGATAACATCAGACTTTATATTTTCAATGTTCTTTCTGTTCTCTAAATATTTTACATTATTAACGGGTGACATAACAAACACGAAAATATAAAGTGGCACAGCTAATTCTAATTGAATGTAGTCTACATTAACACACGGTTGTAGTTATTCTCATACCATTGACAATTCATTTTATATACAAATGCATCTTTTAGAATCGTTTGTTTCAATAACCGGTGGGAAAAACTTTATAATGTGCAGGCGTGCCTAAAAAAATGATAGCATTAACCTTCCTCCTCTAACAGGTATTCTTCCAATAGATATGTACTGTATAGGCACCATGAAGACAAATATCGAAACAGTAGACAAGTCACCGGTCATATATATTATGTACCTCACAAAATAAATACTTTGAAATTTAAAATAGATTGAACAGTAACACTTAGACTTTGAATATTTACTCAAAAATACACAAGCCACAAAAACTAAGCTACTGTACAACGTTAAGGAAGTTGAACACAATTCCCTGTTCTTGAAACAGTTGGCCTGGGGTCTCGAGTTCAATTTCCTTAGGGTCCCAAGGAGCTAGGGTACATTCCATTGTTCCTGAATATCTCATTCAGGAATGCTTATTAAGTTTAGACTTCAGTTTAAACTTCAGTTCCGCATTTGTCAGACAGTCACACTCCAGCTCATATTTACCTCTGTGCTGGAGGTGTTCCTTTGTTCTAGGATGGAAATGGTGAAAGTAAGAAAACTCCAGCTCAAATCTCAAAAAGGATGAAACAAAGCTTCATTTAGAATTTCATATACCTACACATGCAACACTTAGGGTCGCGGGGGGGCTGGAGCCCATCCCACCCATCTCCGGGCAGTGGGCAGGGGACACCCTGAACTGGTTGCCAGCCAATCGCAGGGCACACGGGGACAGACAACTCATTCGCTCATTCACACTTAGGGACAATTTGGACCAGCCAATTCACCTGAAATGCTCGTTTTTGGAAGATGGGAGGAAATCGGAGTGCCCGGAGGAAACCCACGCAAGCATGGGGAGAACATACAAACTCCGCACAGGAAGTCTGGAGCTGGATTTGAACCCACGCAGGAGACCAAGACATGAACTGTGCCGCACAAGCGCTAATCACTGCGCCGCCGTGCTGCTGTTCCCGAATATATTTTTTCAATTTTTTTTTTCTACATGTAACAAGATCTAAAAAAAACAATGATAATTAATATGAAAATAAATTAATCAATCAGAAATTAATGAATCAATAATTTGCGTGGGGTGGATTTAAAGGGACACTGTGTATTATTTAGAGCGTCCTTGTGGTTAAAAAAACAACAACGACAAAAAACCCTTCCCTCATTGACAAAATATAATATTGATTTTAATAGTAGGCAAAATACATAAACATACGTTGAGAAATTTGTATTTATTTGACTTACCTGAGTCTAGAGGGACCTGCCATTATTATCCACCATCTTGCTGCTACAAATACCCCTAAACCTTGCTAAAGGCTGGACAAATAAAAATGAGAAGAAAAATGGTCACTTTGAAGCACCCTAGCTTGTTTACTCTTCTTTTTTTATCTTTCTTGGGGTTTGGCTTGGCGTTTTGGACTCTACTTGAAGCAGGCTGCTTCTTACTTTCACCATTTTCATGTTACACAAAAGAATAAAAACAAAACGAAAAGCCATGGGGACGAGCATGACGTCACTCTCCAGCACACCCCTAAATCCCCATTCCTCCAACCAAATAATGGGTTCTGCTCCGAACAGCTTTGCTAAAAATTAAAATATATACATTTAAGCGGATCGGTAGATAAAAGCCTCTTTCGACTCACTTGGAAATTGTTCACCCATACACAATACTGGGCGGCAGTAGCTCAGGAGGTAGAGCGCTCGTCTTGGGATCCCAGTTCGAATCCCGGCTCGTCCGTGTTACATGTCGAAGTGTCCTTGGGTAAGACACTGAACCCCAACACCCCCAATAAGCAGGTTAGCGCCTTACATGGCTGCAAGGCCGCTATTGGGAAATGTGGAGCACATTGTAAAGCGCTTTGGGAAGTCATTGACTTGAAAAGCGCTATATAAATGCAAATCATTTCATTTCATAATAGAGAAAAAAAAAATCAGCAAAAGTCACTGAATAATAAATAGTGTTTGAGGTGTCCTTAAAAAAGTTGAAAGTTAAATACGTCCTCTATTAATGTGTTAACAACTGAGTTTATAGGGTCTTTTTATTTGTTTCCCCCGGTGTCTATCTGCTTTTATTTTACTTTTATCAAAACTGTTCTGGGTTTTGAACAAAGGAAGCAGGAAAGGAAGGGGAGGCATGGAGAGAGTATTCATTCTCATCTTCACAGTTTTTTTGTTAGTGTAGCATTGAAAGGGTAAAAGTTAGAAAAGGTCTCTTTCAATAAAGTCAAACGCCAACCTGAAAGATGAAAAAAGAAGATTTTTTTTTTTAGCAAATGTAATGTGTAAATAAAGGGCCTTAGCCTGCAATGGTGACTTTAGGCCAGTAGATGGTGGCAGAGCACAATAGATTTCAAATTCTGGACAGCACTTTTTACTTGGGGCCCTTAAACCGTCATCCTGGGGAATGCAGTTGGCAAATGTAAAAATTGTAAATTTGGGAAGTGTTCTAGTACTTTTTAAGTACTCACTGGCAAAATCCAAACACGAAAACGGATTAATTCAATTAGAACCTGCAGCTCAGGGCAATTGGACGACATATGTAAGATAAAACATTCAGCAGTTGGATATGTGCTACCATTCATTTAGAAGTAAAAAAGTGAGTTGCAGTGCCATTACCATTATTTCAAGTGATAAATGACGATTCATCATTTTTTGGTGCATGAATAAAAATATACTATTACTGTTATTCATTAAAAATATACGAACACAATAAAAATAACATTGCTACTGTCTAGTTAGACGTCTGTGAACATTTTTGTGATATTTACGCAGTTCTGGCTGTTGAAATGCGCGCTTTTGACACCTTCCTCCACACAAACGTAATCTCCCTTTTCTAGGGTGCAGGAAGAATCGCACGACAACCGGGGCTGCAGGAGCTCCGAACCGGGTAGGGGGTCGCAACTCGCGGCCAAGGCGCACGGCGGCTGCTCGTCAGCGTCCGTTTCGCGGTGGTAGAAGTAGTTGAAATTGGAAACAATCACCGGCACCGGGAGCGCAATGGTCAGAACCCCGGCGATGGCGCACAAGGAGCCCACGATCTTCCCCCCGATCGTCACCGGGTGCATGTCCCCATAACCTACAGTGGTCATGGTGACCACTGCCCACCAAAAGGCGTCCGGAATGCTGCTAAAGCTTGAGGTAGGGTCGTCCGCCTCGGCAAAGTACACCGCACTTGAGAAGAGGATTACTCCGATGAAGAGGAAGAAAATGAGAAGACCCAACTCCCGCATGCTGGCTTTGAGAGTCTGACCAAGGATTTGGAGCCCTTTGGAATGCCTCGAGAGCTTAAAAATCCGGAAAACCCTCACAAGTCGGATGACACGCAGGATGGCGAGGGACATGGCCTGTTGCCCCCCATTGTTCTCCGTTTCTGCCAACTCGGTGCCGAGCGTGATGAAGTAAGGGATGATGGCCACCACGTCAATGACGTTCATGATGTTCCTGGAGAAGCATGTCTTGCTGGGGCATGAGAAAAAGCGCACCAGGAGCTCAAAAGAGAACCAGATGATGCACAAGGTCTCGATAACAAAAAAGGGGTCCGTGAATGGGTTGGGCGCGTACTGGTCGCTGAAACTGGAATTGCGGCCGATCCGAGAAAATTGCTCGCGCTCGTCACGAAACTCCGGCAGGGTCTCCATGCAAAAAATGACAATGGAGATGAGGATCACGAGCACGGACACGATAGCGATGCCACGCGCCGGACCAGAGCTCTCAGGGTATTCAAAAAGCAACCAAATCTGCTTCTGGAAGTCGTTTTTGGGAAGGACGCGCTCCTCCTCCTTAATGAAGCCTTCGTCCTCTCGGAACTTCTCCATGGCGTCCTCCCCCAGCTGATAGAAGCGGATCTCTTCGGAGAAGATGTCGATAGGGACGTTGACGGGTCTGCGAATGCGCCCGCCGGACTGGTAGTAGTAGAGGATCGCATCGAAGCTCGGTCGGTTCCGGTCAAAGAAGTACTCGTTCCGAAGATGGTCAAAGTAGCGCATCCTCTTGCGGGGGTCGCCCAGTAGGGTCTCTGGGAACTGGTTGAAAGTTTTCAGCTGCGTCTCGAAGCGCAAACCCGAGATGTTAATGACAACGCGCTCGCAGCAACCCAGTTCGTACCGACCAGAAAGGTGCAGGTTCGGGCTTTGATTCGGAGTCGCCCCCTCCGGCATGTTCTCCACTGTCATATTGTCTTCCTCTTCGTCGTTATGCAAAAGCCATTGTGAGCGCTGCATGGACGCATGTGGAGGGATTGCGCCCGGATCCCCGCGGTCCATACAGGTGTCCTGGTGGCAGGGACGCGGGGTGATGGGGAGCAAAGACGCGACACGCCCCCTCCACCGAGCCCGGAGAGATGAGCTGCCTAACCTCTGTCGGCCATCACCACGCGCGCGTCTGCAAGTGACACGCTTTTCCGTTTCCAACTTGAAGGATCTACACGCCTCCCTCCCACTCTTCTTGACGTCGAGTGCATTGTGAGTATATGCATGTTTCAATAAATACATAACAATACATCGTGTTGTTGCAAAATAATAACCATACTTTATTTTAACCTGATTTTTGGTTCAAATTTAAATATATATTGAAACAAAAATCTCTATTAATGGCAGACAAAGCAGGTCAGCCGCAGTTCCCAGCAAATAATAAACAGTGTCGGATATTCTCATACCTGTCAACAGGGTTGGGTAGGGTTACTTTAACTGGATTACTTTTAATTACTTTGGGATTGCTCCAATACCAAATATTCTAATAAAAGATAAAATAAACTAAATATGAATAAAATGATGACTCACAACACGTGGTAAGCTTTCTCTCCTGGCTTTGATCTCTTTGATCTCTGGCAAAACTGACATAAAATGCGACAGAAACAAAATGAAAATAAATCCAAACATCCAACATCATTTTTGCCGTTCCATGTATTCCGTTACTCCCCAAGCCTGCACAAAATTTAGTCATTTTATTCATATTTAGTTTATTTTGTCTTCTATTAGCATATTTGGTATTGGAGTAATCCAAAAGTAATTGAAAGTAATCAAGTTAAAGTAACCCTACCCAACCCTGTAAATAAAGAACTAGATGGATATAAACAAGAAACGGTTTACTCACAAATTCAAAACAACTTAGACAAAATATTTAACAAAAAAATCAGTATCATGTTCCATTAAATATACATAATACATATAATACTTAATTAAATATACATAATACAAGTGAATGCTTTTCTTGAAATACAGCAGGCTTACCCCTTTCTTGCTGGTAAACATTTCTTCTAAAACTTCTTATCTCATCTCATTAGCTACACCGCTTATCCTCAGTAGGATCGCGGGGGTGCTGGAACCCATCCCAGCAATCATTGGGCAGTGGGCAGGGGACACCCTGAACTGGTTGCCAGCCAATCGCAGGGCACACAGGGACAGACAACTCGCTCGATCATTCACACCTAGGGACAATTTGGACCGGCCAATCCACCTGAAACGCATGTCTTTGGAATGTGGGAGGAAACCGGAGTGCCCGGAGGAAACCCACGCAAGCACGGGGAGAACATACAAACTCCGCACAGGAAGTCTGGAGCTGGATTTGAACCCACGCAGGAGGTTCCCAAGACCTTAGAACTGTGCCGCACACGCGCTAACCACTGCGCCGCCGTTTAGTTTCTGTATTTTAAGAGGCTAACTCGCCTGCTTTGGCTCATCATAACATTTAACCAAACTCCAAGCTTGCCGGTGCTGTATAGACCGCATGACGTAATTGCTTGCGGTTCGATTAATCTATCTCACTGGTGTCAAACAGGCGGCCCGTGGGCCAGATCAGGCCCGCTTAGGGATTGAATCCGGCCCGCGTGACAAGACTCAGAGAAGCGCAAGAGAAAAACAAGCTGCAGGTTGAAATATGTCCACTTGATGTTGCCAAAGCCAGGTGCCTCCAACAAAGACACTGTACTTGTATTTATTTCTCTCTCTCTTTTCCACTGCTTTTCTCCCACTCTCTGTCTCTTTCACTCTCTGTGTCTCTCTTTCTCTCCCTTTGTTGCTCTCTGCCTCTTTCTCTCTCTGTGTCGTTTTAACTTATTTTGCTCTAACTTCCATTTTTTCCTTTTTTCTCTTTTCCCTCTCACTCTTCCTACCCTTTGCACTTTCTTTTCTCTTTTCTCTCCTTCTGTCTTTCTATTTCTCTTTGGATTTCTTTCTTCCTTTATTTTCCCCCTCTCTCATGACTTTTTTATCTCTTTTGTTTCTCATGCTCTCTCCCTTTTTTTCTTTTTTGCCCCCCCCCCTCTCTCTCTCTCTCTTTTTCTTGTCCACCCCTTTTCTCCCACTCTCTGTCTCTTTCACTCTCTGTGTCTCTCTTTTTCTCTTCCTTTGTTTCTCTTTGTCTCTTTCTCTCTCTGTGTCTTTTAACCTCTTTTGATCTAACTTCCTTTTTTTCCTTTTCTCTCTTTTCTCTTTCTCTCTTCCTGCCCTTCACGCTTTCTTTTCTCTTTTCTCTCCTTCTGTCTTTCTATTTCTATTTGGATTTCTTTCTTCCTCTCCCTTTCTTTCCCCTCTCTCATAACTTTTTTTCTTTTGTTTCTAACGCTTTCTCTCTCCCTCTCTCTCTTTTTCTTTCTTTGTCCCGCCCTCTCTCCTTTTCCTTTCCTCTTTCTCATATTTCTTTTTCTCTTTTTCTTTCTCCTTAATCTACCAGTTCGGCCCCCGACAGAATGTCTGTTCTATCGTGTGGCCCCCCCCCAGTTAAAATGACACCCCTGATCTATCTGAACTGAGGTGCTATTTTGCTTTCGGAGGTGCTGAAAAGAAGCCCGACCCTGCTTGTTTTCGTATGTCACACGCACGCAAACAAACAAAGACGTGCACCTAGATCAGTCCCAATGCACAAACAACCCCCACCCGGCAGCTAATCAGCATTTTCTCTTTTCTGCGAACAAAATCAGCATGAAAAAGTGTCCCGCGTGTGCGCCTTTGTCAGCGCGCGCCCGTTTCAAGCTTCATCAAAGGCGATGGCAGTCTGTGTGAGCGAGGAGAGGGCGGGGTTGCTTATTAATGAAACCAAGTGGGATTCAGAAGCGTCTTTTATGCGCAGATAGCTCATTTCCCTGTCAACGTGTTCGAACCTGGACAGAGAAAGAAAAGGAAGAAAGAAAGAAAGAAAGAAAGAAAGAAAGAAAGAAAGAAAGAAAGAAAAAAAGAAAGAAAGAAAGAAAGAAAGAAAGAAAAAGACAGAAGGAAAGAAAGAAATCCCTGAAAATAACCAAATATGGAAACTCTTGCACAAAATCCTCTTAAAGGGATACCACTGATCTGCTAAAAGTCTACTGACCTTTTCAGAAATGTATCATTGAACAGACTGGGAGGTCGCTGGTTCGCGCCTCGGCCAAGTCATACCAAAGACTTATAACATTGGTAAAATGGCGGCGCCCTCTGTTGGCTGCGGCTGCATCGGCTCGCTACAACGGGTCAGGTGTATCGACATTTCGTTCTGTGTACATTGTTACACAGAATGACAATACAAAGGAAATTATTATTATTATTATTATTATAAGACATAATGAATATGTACCGTAAATTCCGGACTATAGAGCGCACCTGATTATAAGCCGTACCCACCGCATTTTAAGAGGAAAACTGCTTTTATACTTACACAAGCCGCACCTGTATATAAGCCGCAGGGGCCTACATTATAACATGTGAAACAATCACAAAAGTGACCCAAATCCGACTTTATGTCCCGCGATTGTAACTGAGTATAAAGTACTCAGTCCAAAAAACCACAGCCAGCTAAATGAACAGAAAATGATACCGGTACTTAAGGTTTGATGCAGATCTGCAGAGTCCGGGTCCCGTTGAAAGTAATCCAAGGAAAAAAAAAGTCTATATTTCCAAAGGTAAGGGTGGGAAAAATATATATTCACTATTGTCCGCTGCATCCACAAACACGTCTCACTTTTACTCCACTTCCCGTCAGCCCCCGTTGTTTTCCCCCCTTCTTTTTGATTCTCCAGTGAAAAACATATCAGAATAAGTCTCTAAAATAAATATATTACAAAAATATACAGTTGCAAATACATATACATGGTTACACATATTTACAAAGAAAGAAGAGGAAGCCGTCAGATAGTTATGCAAACCGTTGCCTTCAGCTCAGTAAGCCTTTTCGTCCGACTGCGCTTTTGCCCTGCTTTTTTCTGCCTGATCTTTGTTGCCAACCTGTTTCCGGACCTGACTACGCCCCGTTCTGCCTGCCTGTTACCTGACCTGTTTTTCTGCGTTACCTGCCTGCCTCCTGCTACTGACCTCGCTTTACAAACTCGACACCCCATTTGATCTCCAGTCCCGGCCAACGACTTGCTATTCCCGCCTGTCTCTGATCCTCCTCGCCAGACATGTAAGTGCCACTTCCGCACTGCTCGTTCCTTTTGTCCGTCAGCCATCGGATCATGGAAGCAAGCCTTACTCTCCCTCTTTTTCAATAAAAACTGAGAAAACAAGCACTATTGTGTCCTGTGTCCGTTTCTGGTCTGTGACAGTTTTGTTCTAGAATATTAGCATTTCATAAAATAATATGTTCTATAAAGATAAATAAAGTTAATTTTAACTTACTATTGGAAGATGAGCTTCAACAGTTAGGCGACTTCCTCCTCCGTGGTAAAAAATGGCCGAAAAAAAGCGATCCAGCCATTTTCTCACCAGCATTACTGTATACCTGTATAGGTTTTTTTAAGCATTTTTGAAGGGGGCGCCGCTACTTCGCGGATTTTTAGTTTTCGCCGGTGGTCTCGGTCCCCATTAACCGCGATAACCGAGGGGATTACTGCATACACTTTTTGTACAACTTAAGACACATCCTCAGTGTTGACACCGAGGTTCACTGGGCCAACCTGGCCGGCGTGATCAAGTCCCAGCTTGTGTCTTAAGAGTCTGTACCCACGTGTCGCCCCGCTTGAGCCATCTGGACGCCTTCTCTGCTGCGTCGGTGATGTTCCTGATGGCTGGCCTGGTGTGCATCCACTTCTAGCATCCTGAGTGCCCTGATGAGAGACTGACCGGCAAATCCTCTGCGCCCGGCCTCTATGGGATTGCATGGGTCCTCCACCCCTGCTTCGGCATTCGCCTGCCAGTTCCTCGTACTTGTCTCTCTTTCGTTCAAAAGCTTCCTCCATCCTGCCTTCCCAGTTACCAGCTCGGTAGCCTAGATGGTAGGGCGCCCGCTCCGAGACTGGGAGGTCACTGGTTCAAGCCTCGGCCGAGTCATACCTAAGACTTACAACATTGGTACTCATTGCCTCCCTGCTTGGCGCTCGGCATTAAGGGTTGGAATTAGGGGGTTTGGTCACCAACACAGCAGTTGGGTCTAAAATGGCGGCGCCCTGTTTGGCTGCGGCTGCGTCGGCCCGCTACAGTTTAACTGTACGGGTCAGGTGTATCGACATTTCAATAACATCCACAACATCCCGAGGGATATACAGAGACCACCGGTTCTCCCTGGGTGATCTGCCTGCCGACAACGAAGGAGCAAAAGCAAAAGGCTGCCAGTCGGGTCTGGGCTAAGAAGGCGACCACACAGACCAGCGCTCCCAAGCATGCTCCTAACCAACGTCAGATCCACCGTCCACATTGAGTGAATTTGAGCTGCGGATCGCCACCAACAACGTCCGGAATTGGAGTATTTTTTTTGTCATCACGGAGTCTTGGCTTTCCCGACGCCGCATTACATCACCGGCTCGAACGAGACGAAGACTCCGGTAAAAACAGGGGTGGGGGACTATGTGCCGCAATAACAGCCGAATCATTGACACACACTGCTCACTCGATATGGAGTTTCTAGCGGTATCGTGCAGACACTTCTATCTACCGGGAGAGTTAACTGTGGTCATTGTGCTTGCTGTTTATGCTAACGTTAGCATAGCGCTAAATCTCCTGCCCGCTGCTATCAATAAACAGCAGGCCAGGCGTATCGACATTTCGTTCTGTGTGCATGGTTACAAAGAATGACTATAAAAGTAAATTCTATTCTATTCAGCACCGCTTATCCTCAGTAGGGTCGCGGGGGTGCTGGAGCCCATCCCAGCAATCATCGGGCAGTGGGCAGGGGACACCCTGAACTGGTTGCCAGCCAATCGCAGGGCACACAGGGACAGACAACTCGCTCACTCAGTCACACCTAGGGACAATTCGGACCGGCCAATCCACCTGAAACGCATGTTTTTGTAATGTGGGAGGAAACCGGAGTGCCGGGAGGAAACCCACGCAAGCACGGGGAGAACATACAAACTCCGCACAGGAAGTCCAGTAGCTGGATTTGAACCCAAACAGGAGGTTCCCAAGACCTTAGAACTGTGCCGCACACGCGCTAACCACTGCACCGCCGTGCTGCCCTTTATCATGATCAGTTTCCTCTTTAAATAACAAACTAAATCATGAACTATTATATAAACTTTTTTTTAAATACTCCTTGGTAAATAAATTTATTTTACATAACTCGAACCTTACCTAGAAGGAGCTGACATAATTTCCCCATATCTTGCTGCTAAAGGTACCCTGAAAAACAAAAACTTTGTGAAAGGTCGAGCAAGACATGAGCAAAAACCCCATAATTAGTAATCTCCTTTTTGCTTTTTAGCACTCATCTTCAATTGCACTAGACCAGGGGTGTCAAACTCATTTTAACTCAGGGGCCACGCGATAGAACAAACATTCTGTCGGGGGCCGGACTAGTAGATTGAAGAGAAAGAAAAAGAGGGATAAAGAAATAAGAGAAAGAGGGAGGGACAAGGAGAGAGGGCGGGACGAAGAAAGAAAAAAAGGGAGAGAGCATGAGAAACAAAAGAGATAAAAAGTCGTGAGAGAGGGGGCAAAGAAAGGAAGAAAGAAATCCAAAGAGAAATAGAAAGACAGAGGGAGAGAAAAGAGAAAAGAAAGCGCAAAGGGTAGGAAGAGAGAAAAGGGAAAAGGAAAAAAGAGAGTGAAAGACACAGAGTGGGAGAAAATGGTTGGAAAAGAAAGAGAGAGAGAGGGGGGGGCAATGAAAGAAAAAAGGGAGAGCGCATGAGAAACAAAAGGGATAAAAAAGTCATAAGAGAGGGGGAAAATAAAGGAAGAAATAAATCCAAAGAGAAATAGAAAGACAGAGGGAGAGAAAAGAGAAAAGAAAGCGCGAAAGTTGGAAGAGAGAAAAGGGAAAAGGAAAAAAGAGAGTGAAAGAGACAGAGTGGGAAAAAAGGGGTGGAAAAGAAAGAGAGAGAGAGAGAGAGAGAGAGAGAGAGAGAGAAAGGGGCAAAGAAAGAAAAGAAGGAGAGATCATGAGAAACAAAAGAGATAAAAAGTCGTGAGAGAGGGGAAAAATAAAGGAAGAAAGAAAGAATCCAAAGAGAAATAGAAAGACAGAAGGAGAGAAAGGAAAGCGCAAAGGGTAGGAAGAGAGAAAAGAGAAAAGGAAAAAAGAGAGTGAAAGAGACAGAGTGGGAGAAAAGGGGTGGGAAAGAAAGAGAGAGAGAGAGAGAGAGAGAGAGAGGCAAAAAAAAGAAAAAAGGGAGAGAGCATGAGAAACAAAAGAGAAAAAAAAATCATGAGAGAGGGGGAAAATAAAGGAAGAAAGAAATCCAAAGAGAAATAGAAAGACAGAAGGAGAGAAAAGAGAAAAGAAAGCACAAAGGGTAGGAAGAGAGAAAAGGGAAAAGGAAAATAGAGAGTGAAAGAGACAGAGTGGGAGAAAAGAGGTGGAAAAGAAAGAGAGAGAGAGAGAGAGAGGGGGGGGGGCAAAGAAAGAAAAAAAAGAGAGATCATGAGAAACAAAAGAGATAAAAAAGTCGTGAGAGAGGGGGAAAAGAAAGGAAGAAATAAATCCAAAGAGAAATAGAAAGACAGAAGGAGAGAAAAGAGAAAATAAAGCGCGAAGGGTATGAAGAGAGAAAGAGAAAAGAGAGAAAAGGAAAAAAGGAGGTTAGAGCAAAAGAAGTTAAAAAGACACAGAGAGAGAAAGAGACAAAGAGCAACAAAGGAAGAGAAAAAGAGAGACACAGAGAGTGGAAGAAAAGGGGTGGAAAAGAGAGAGAGAAAGAATACAAGTACAACGTCTTTGTTCGAGGCACCTGGCTTTGGAAACATCAAGTTGACATATATCAACCTGCAGCTCGTTTTTCTCTAGCGCTTCTCTGAGTCTCGTCTGGCGGGCCGGATTCAATCCCTTAGCGGGCCTGACCTCGCCCGCGGGCCGCCTGCTTGACACCAGTGCACTAGACAATACAGCAACATTACAACTTTAAAATGTATAAAACATATCCCTCCTTGTCACTATTTTTGTCTTCCAATAAATAATGAAGCCACCAGAAACATCCAGGGAAAGTTCTCTCATGAGCTCGTTTCCACGGCAACCACAACAGCAAATGTTGTTTTTTTTCCCCCCCGAAACCGAAAAAGGAGTTTGGGTCGAAAACATTACATAACGTCCGCTTCGGCTTGCACGGGAGTAAGTCGACTTAGAGACCGTGTGACATGCCAAATGAACGCTCTTACATATTGGGATTAAGTGGTCTACTTTAGGGATGGCAGACTCAATTGCGCAAGGGGCCAAAATTCCAAACACACTTAAGGTTGCCTGTCATTTTCCACGGGTCTGAGCGTTCACACAAAGTCGGTGAGCGAGGCTTGAAACGACAGTGAGCAACGGCAATCCCCAGTGTGGCAACTGAGTCATTATCAAACATGTCCAAAAACTTGACATCAAGTTGCATTTTGCTAGGTTTTCGGCAATGCAAAATTATTTTTCTCTTTTGAATGAATTGACTTAAAGGTTGTACGGCCTCGTTTGTTCTTACAAGTCTTTCATAAGATATCCATTTCTTTTTATTTCCTGATATATTTTGTCGCATAATATTAACATTTGTGGGGGCTTATTGAGTCGGTTGTAAGTGTCATGGTCGCCGTGGCGACCGGTCTGCCCCGCCCCCTGGGCACCAGCTGAAGCAGATCAGCTAATTGCGTGGCTGCTACTTAAGGTTGGGTTGTGGGTATTGCGGGGGTTGGCTCATTACACCTTTTCCGTTCTGTTATGCCCTGTCCTGTTTAGTTTGAGTCGGAGGAAACCTGTACCTGACCATTCTGAGTGTAAGAATGTTTTTGTTCTGTTTTGTCCCGGAGTTTTTGGACGACTTTTATTTTGTTAAATAAAAGTTTTGATCGTCAACGCAATTGAGATACAGAACTGTACTTAATCACATTTTTGAGTGGAAGTACAATGTTGGCAACAAGATTCACTTGATATAATTGGAAATGATTTGAATGCAACACAAACTTTTTCTTCTTTTTTCCGTGTTTTTTTTTACTTTTTTAAAAATTGCTTTAAAAAAAATCTCATTGTGTTTATTTTTTCCGAGCTGTTACTTTTTTTCTTTTTGTTCTCTATTTACTTTTTTTTCCTACATTTCTTTCTTTTCTTTTTTTCTGGCTGTTTTTTTTTATTTTTCCTTCTTTTTTTCTCTTCCTTTTGTTTCTTTTTTTTCTCAGCTTTTCACTACTTTTTCATTTTGGTATTTTTTTCCTTTTTTGTTCTATTCCCCCCTTCCTTTAAGTCATTTTGTGCATAATTTTACATACTATTTGGTCATATAGGGATGAAAGAAGCAAAAACAACCCAAAGAGCCGTTTAGGACTCGAAAAGTCCTAGTGAGCCGAGCCGATGAAGCCGGTTCTCGACAAACTCTACTAACTTTACTCAACTTCGTTCTAGTTCGACTCGACCTCAAAATACCGCATTTAGGACACAATGTCCGGGGATCCCTTGTATTTTTACCTTCATGCACTGTAATTTTGACTTATGTCGCTTCTTAATTAGTCATTTTGAGCCCTCATTTTTTTGCGCTGGCTAGATTTTCTTGTGCGCTGAGAATGCGCGAGCAGTGCGCGCAGCTTAGAGGGAACACTGCTTACGACCATTCGACTTACAAAAAACGGTAGATACGAACATTTTTTCGGGATGTCGAAAAACATCCGGATATTGCTGTAAGTTACATTTTATATGGTGTGCACCTTTTTCCGAGTACAGGACATTGCTGTAGTGCATATATCAGCCACTACCGGCGTTTGGTGCTGTGAGAGGTCACCCAGCATCCACCCCGAAGAAGAAATCCACTTCCTCTTCCTAGTTAGTGTGTGAACATTAAATACTGTATCTCCAGAACTTTGGCTCTTTTATCGTTTCATATCTCACATCAAGTTACATTTTGCTGAGTTTCCGGCAATGCAAAATTATTTTTCTCTTTTGAATGAATTGACTCATGTATTATTGCAAAGGTTGAATGCAACTGAAACTTTTTCTTCTTCTTCCCTGTTTTTTTTTCCTTTTTTTTAATCCCTTTTAAAAAAATCTCATTGTGTTTATTTTTTCCTAGCTGTTACTTTTTTCTTTTCGTCCTCTATTCTGTCATGGTCGCCGTGGCGACCGGGTCTGCCCCGCCCCCTGGGCACCAGCTGAAGCAGATCAGCTAATTGCGTGGCTGCTACTTAAGGTTGGGTTGTGGGTATTGCGGGGGTTGGCTCATTCTGTCACGAGTTTGGATGAGACCGGACCAGAACGGAGGCAGGAGGCAGGAAGGGAGAACTCAATTGCGTTGACGATCAAAACTTTTATTTAACAAAATAAAAGTCGTCCAAAAACTCCGGGACAAAACAGAACAAAAACATTCTTACACTCAGAATGGTCAGGTACAGGTTTCCTCCGACTCAAACTAAACAGGACAGGGCATAACAGAACGGAAAAGGTGTAATGAGCCAACACCCGCAATACCCACAACCCAACCTTAAGTAGCAGCCACGCAATTAGCTGATCTGCTTCAGCTGGTGCCCAGGGGGCGGGGCAGACTGGTCGCCATGGCGACCATGACATATTCAATTTTTTTCCTTTGTTTCTTTCTTTTCTTTTTTTCTGGCTTTTTTCTGAATTTTTCCTTCTTTTTTTTTCTTCCTTTTGTTTTTTTTTCTCAGCTTTACACTACTTTTTCATTTTGGTATTTTTTTTTTCTTTTTTGGTCTATTCCCCCTTCCTTTAAGTCATTTTGTGCAAAATCTTACATAATATTTGGTCATATAGGGTTGAAAGAAGCAAAAACAACCTGAAGAGCCGTTTAGGACCCAAAAGAGCCGGTTCCTTTGAGTGAGCCGAGCCGAAAAAGCCGGTTCTCAAAAAACTTTAAAAACTCACACACGCAGCTTAGAGGGAACATTGCGCTGGCAGTGCGCGATTGCGCATGCGCGCAGTTTAGAGTGCCAACCAGAATAAACATTTATTGAACACACCTCAACTTAATGTTTTTGGAACATAAATATGAATAAAAACAGACAAGAATATTAAATTTAAACCTTAAATCACTTATACAGTATTCATTATTTTCCAGTAAATAAAAATATCTTGTTAAATTATACAACTTAAAACTTAACTAAACTATTTAACATTAAAATAACAAATTCAATAACAAACAAATTCCTTTGCTCGAATGTCAATGTATATATTAAAAAAAACTTATCCCAAAAGATTTTGCTCTCCTTAATATATCTCCTGTCAAAAGTAGAAATATGAAAATGCTACACAAATTATTTTGTAAAAAACGTCACAGCATTCTGAGAACAGGGAGCCTGATGTGCTTACCTTTGGCGCAGACCGAGTAGGGCGAGAGATGGGAGGGAGTGCTTGCACTTTTTGCATAGCTCCACCCATCCCTCCCACTCACCCAATCAAATAACTTTAAGTTCTCTTCCGGTGTTTTGGCGTATTTACAATTTGTTCATCAAAAAGTATCTGAACACTGAACACAGATTATATAGCGAGCTTTTAGATAAAGGATTCTTTAGCGTTGTACAGAGAAAAATGAGCTGCAGGTTGAAATATGTCATCTTGATGTTGCCAAAGCCAGGTGCCTTGAACAAAGACACTGTACTTATATTTCTTTCTGTCTCTGTCTCTTTCTCTTTCTCTTTCTCTTTCTCTTTCTCTTTCTCTTTCTCTTTCTCTTTCTCTTTCTCTTTCTCTCTCTCTCTCTCTCTCTCTCCCACCCCTTTTCTCCCACTCTCTGTCTCCTTCACTCTCTGTCTCTCTTTTTCTCTTCCTTTATTGCTCTTTTTCTCTTTCTCTCTCTGTGTTTTTTTAACTTTTTTTGCTCTAACTTCCTTTTTTTCTTTTCTCTCTTTTCTCTTTCTCTCTTCTTACCCTGTGTGCTTTCTTTTCTCTTTTCTCTCCTTCTGTCTTTCTATTTCTCTTTGGATTTCTTTCTTCCTCTCCCTTTCTTTCCCCCCTCTCTTACGACTTTTTTATCTCTTTTGTTTCTCACGCTCTCTCACTCTTTCTCTTTTTCTTTCTTTGTCCCGCCCTCTCTTCCCTTTCCCTCCCTCTTTCTCTTATTTCTTTATCTCTCTTTTTCTGTGTCTTTAATCTACTAGTCCGACCCCCGACAGAATGTTTGTTCTATCGTGTGGCCCCTGAGTTAAAATGAGTTTGACACCCCTGGTGTATAGGAAGCATGCGACACGGGGAAGTGGGGCCTCCTCGATGTGTGGACAACGATCTGATCAAAGCCATTCTACCCATCTAGTGGTAATTCATCACACTGGAATAATTCCCAGAAGCATTATACTTACGGATGAGCAGTGCCAAAGGCTTTAGAATAGTTTAAAAACAAAGCGAAACATATTTTTATGTTTTGACATTCAGGGACATTGTTCCTGAAAACTTTATACGTTTTGGCACTCAATGAGTTCAAGTACTTTATTTCCTTTGACAGTATCTTTATATAATATATACGGTAATGTGTTTACAACATTTTGATATTTAAATGTTGAATTATACTTTCCAATTTTCCCAGCACAGTGGAGCAGTGGTTACTTCCTGCGTGGGTTCAAATCCAGCTATCGGCCTTCCTGTGCGGAGGTTGTATGTATTGATCCAAATTTGGCTGCAATTAGACTTCATCCCTAAAAAAATATATATATTTTTACACACCGTAAAATTCCATTACAATAATAATGATAATAATGATAAAAACAACGTTTTACTGGCCCATTTCCATTTTTTTACCATATTTTTTAGATATTTGATTTAATTTTCCAGTCAAAATTAAAGAATCGATAATGATCATAAGGCAAACTTGAGAACATTTAAGTAATTTTAATGATCGGATCTTATTTTAGGGCAGCACAGCGGCGCAATGGTTAGCGCGTGTGCGGCACAGTTCTGAGGTCATGAGATCGAATCTTCCTGTGTGGAGTTTGCATGTTCTCCCTGTGCTTGCGTGGGTTTCCTCCCGGCACTCCGGTTTCCTCCCATATTCCAAAGACATGCATTTCAGGTGAATTAGCCGGTCGAAATTGTCCCTAGGTGTGACTGAGCGAGTGAGTTGTCTGTCCCTGTGTGCCCTGCGATTGGCTGGCAACCAGTTCAGGGTGTCCCCTGCCCATCCCACATTCCAAAAACATGCATTTCAGGTGAATTAGCCGGTCGAAATTGTCCCTAGGTGTGACTGAGCGAGTGAGTTGTCTGTCCCTGTGTGCCCTGCGATTGGCTGGCAACCAGTTCAGGGTGTCCCCTGCCCACTGCCCGGAGATGGCTGGGATGGGCTCCAGCCCTCCCGCGACCCTAATAAGGATAAGCGGTACAGCTAATGATGAGATGAGACTTTCTATTTATTTTTTCGAACCGAGTTCTGTCCATGCATGGTAGAGGAGTGAATTCTCTTTTCAGCCAGGGGCGGGATCAAGTCTGATAGCCGCCGGGGGGCGTGTCCCCACCAGGAAAAACCCTGCTGCTCTGAAGAGATGGAATACGTGGGGGGCCAGAGCGGAAGGAATTCCATCTCGCTTTCTTTAAGTCGGTGTTGTAAATTCCCACTCTCTTCTTCGCCGGCTAGTTATTTACTTCCAAGGATGCCGCTACCGTCTCCCACTTGATATATATGCGCTACATTAGAGCATCTTGTTAGCATGCAGGGGAGACGGTTTCAAGAGTAGGTAACCTGCACAAAAGATTGAGCATGTGGACAAGGGATGCTTCAAAGGTGTCGAGCTATTTTTATGACTTGCCATTTTTAATCTAACGAGATCCTGATTCTGTTTCCTGTATCGATCCCTGATCCAAGCTCCGTTCTCCTGTCCCAGCTACCCGTATCCTGATTCCGTTTCCTGTATTGATCCTGATCCAAGCTCCATTCTCCTGTCCCAGGTCGCCGTATCCTGATTCCGTTTCCTGTATCGATCCTGATCCAAGCTCTGTTCTCCTGTCCCAGCTACCCGTATTCTGAATCTGTTTCCTGTGTCAATCCCTGATCCAAGCTCTGTTCTCCTGTCCCAGTTACCTGTATCCTGATTCTGTTTCCTGTATCGATCCCTGATCCAAGCTCCGTTCTCCTGTCCCAGCTAGCCGTATCCTGATTCTGTTTCCTGTATCGATCCCTGATCCAAGCTCCGCTCCCCTGTCCTGGCTACCCGTATCCTGATTCCATTTCCTGTATCGATCCTGATCCAAGCTCCGTTCTCTTGTCCCAGCTACCCGTATTCTGAATCTGTTTCCTGTGTCAATCCCTGATCCAAGCTCTGTTCTCCTGTCCCAGCTACCTGTATCCTGATTCTGTTTCCTGTATCGATCCCTGATCCAAGCTCCGTTCTCCTGTCCCAGCTAGCCGTATCCTGATTCTGTTTCCTGTATCGATCCCTGATCCAAGCTCCGCTCCCCTGTCCTGGCTACCCGTATCCTGATTCCATTTCCTGTATCGATCCTGATCCAAGCTCCGTTCTCTTGTCCCAGCTACCCGTATTCTGAATCTGTTTCCTGTGTCAATCCCTGATCCAAGCTCTGTTCTCCTGTCCCAGCTACCTGTATCCTGATTCTGTTTCCTGTATCGATCACTGAGCCAAGCTCCGTTCTCCTGTCCCAGCTAGCCGTATCCTGATTCTGTTTCCTGTATCGATCCCTGATCCAAGCTCCGCTCCCCTGTCCTGGCTACCCGTATCCTGATTCTGTTTCCTGTATCAATCCCCGATCCAAGCTCCGTACTCCTGTCCCAGATACCCGTATTCTAAATCTGTTTCTTGTATCGCTCCCTGATCCAAGCTCCATTCTCCTGTCCCAGCTCCTGATTCCGTTTCCTGTATCGATCCTGATCCAAGCTCCGTTCTCTTGATCCTGCTACCCGTATCCTGATTCAGTAAGTGTAAGTGGCAAAGTATATAATGAGGCTTTAAAAATCCTGTCCTGCAGTAATCGTTTCACGACCGGTACAAGCAGGGACCCAAATACGTAGCTTTTCACACAATGCTTTATTAAGGGATCGGGGAAGTCGGGGCGAGAGGAAAAAGACAGCAATCTTGTGCTCGCTGGGCAGGAGGAGCGGGACACCCTCGCGAACGGGTAGCTGGGACAGGAGAACGGAACTTGGATCAGGGATTGATACGGAAAATGGAATCAGGATAAGGGTAGCGGGGACAAGAGAATGGAGCTTGGATCAGGATCGATACAGGAAACGGAATCAGGATACAGTTAGCTGGGACAGGAGAACGAGGCTTGGATCAGGGATCGATACAGGAAACAGAATCAGGATACGGGTAGCTGGGACAGGAGAACAGAGGTTGGATCAGGGATTGATACAGGAAACGGAATCAGGATACGGTTAGCTGGGACAGGAGAACGGAAATTGAATCAGGGATCGATACAAGAAACAGAATCAGGATACGGGTAGCCGGGACAGGAGAACGGAGCTTGTATCGGTGACCGATACAGAAAACAGAATCAGGATACGGGTACGCGGGACAGGAGAACGGAGCTTTGGATCGGGGATCGATACGTTTGTTACTTTTTCTTCATTTTGTTAAAAAATACCTGTCTTATTTTGAGAACCCCTACCTCTGTTGCTGCTTTCCCCATATGGGTCCACCCCCAAAACCCATCATGTTTGTCACCTCAGATGTATAGAAAGCTCATTTAACTGCTATGGTCATTTTTAACAAAGACAATAGTAATAAAAATATGGTTTTTTTGCAGCATGGTAGATGAGTGGTTAACGCGTGACCCACATGGTGCGGAAGTCCTGAGTTGAATCCTAGCTACGGGCCTCCCCATGCCAAGTTTGTATGTTCTCCTCGTGTTTGCGTGCTTTTCCTGAGGTCACTCCAGTTTCCTCCCACATTCCCACAAAAATATCATATAAAGTTAATTGACGGAGCTGAAAAATTGTCCCTAGGTGTGAATGAGCGAGCGAATTGTCTGTCCCTGTGTGCCCTGCGATTGGCTGGCAACCAGTTCAGGGTGTCCCCTGCCCACTGCCTGATGATTGCTGGGATGGGCTCCAGCAACCCCATGACCCTAGTGAGGATAGCTGGTACCGAAAATGGGTGGATGTTTCATTTTGGCATGTACAATATAATATTTGGGTCTGAAAAATTCCTTTTAAGTTTTAATCAGATCATCCGAGTCACTTACCAAAAGTCCGGACTTTCGGCCTGCGTTTTGAGTACTGAGACAAAGGCATTTATTCGCATATGCCGGATGAAGAGGACCGGAGAATCGATACTGGCAAGTGAGAGAGAATAGCATCGATTGGGCGCTCATACATGGGCAGCCGTGTCTGCCAGAGCAGAATCATTAAGCGTGCACACGATTGGTTGCTGCAAGGCAAGGTGAAGGCCAAGGTCGTAAATCGCGCAGGGCAATTTTTTACCCGACGTTAAGAGAAGCCGGCTGAGGCCGAGGTTAAGCTGTAGCGTTAGTGCCCATTTGTCAGCGAGCCTACGGCCAGCGAGAAGAATAAGCTCCTGCCCCGACCCGAGGAAACTAAATATGACTTTAGGGTGCTCAGATGCTTTCAAAGGGATTATTATTTTATCAATGTTATCTTTATTAACAGCCAATTTTCATCCATCTTGAAGCAGAACGTGCTCCCACTTGACACTTCTCATCTCATCTCATTAGCTGCACCGCTTATCCTCAGTAGGGTCGCGGGGGTGCTGGAGCCCATCCCAGCAATCATCGGGCAGTGGGCAGGGGACACCCTGAACTGGTTGCCAGCCAATCGCAGGGCAAGCAGGGACGGACAACCTAGGGACAATTTGGACCAGCCAATCCACCTGAAATGCATGTCTTTGGAATGTGGGAGGAAACCGGAGTGCCCGGAGGAAACCCACGCAAGCACGGGGAGAACATACAAACTCCGCCCAGGAAGTCTGGAGCTGGATTTGAACCCACGCAGGAGGTTCCCATGATTTGAACTGTGCCGCACATGCGGGAACCACTGCGCCGCCGTGCTTCCCTACAATATTTGATATTGTTGTACCGCTTATCCTCAGTAGGGTTGCGGGGGTGCTGGAGCCCATCCCAGCAATCATCGGGCAGTGGGCAGGGGACACCCTGAACTGGTTGCCAGCCAATGGCAGGGCACACGGGGACAAGACAGCTCACTCGCTCAGTCACACCTAGGGACAATTTGGACCGGCCAATCCACCTGAAATGCATGTCTTTGGAATGTGGGAGGAAACCGGAGTGCCCGGAGGAAACCCACGCAAGCACGGGGAGAACATACAAACTCCGCACAGTAGGTCCGGTAGCTGGATTTGAACCCACACAGGAGGTTCCCAAGACCTTGGAACTGTGCCGCACACGCGCTTAACTGGTGACAATTTGCAGCTTAACACAATAAATTCCAGCTGTAATGATTTTGAATTATGTCCTTTATACCATTGATTGCAAAAAAGGTGTGCCACGGGAAATCACCAAGTTGAATTTCAATGGTTTGGAATTTTACACAACAAATCATTAGCTAGGGCAGCACGGCGGCGCAGTGGTTAGCGCATGTGCGGCACAGTTCAAGTCATGGGAACCTCCTGTGTGGGTTCAAATCCAGCTCCAGACTTCCTGTGCGGAGTTTGTATGTTCTCCCCGTGCTTGCGTGGGTTTCCTCCGGGCACTCCGGTTTCCTCCTACATTCCAAAAACATGCATTCCAGGTGAATTGGCCTGTCCAAATTGTCCCTAGGTATAAATGAGCGAGTGAGTTGTCTGTCCCCGTGTGCCCTGCGATTGGCTGGCAACCAGTTCAGGGTGTCCCCTGCCCACTGCCCGATGATTGCTGGGATGGGCTCCAGCACCCCCGCGACCCTACTGAGGATAAGCGGTGCAGATAATGAGATGAGATCAGATGAAATCATTAGCTAAATATCATGTTCGTCTACCAGAGAGCAACAGGTCAAAGAGTTGGTGGACACGGTGGGAAGAGTCTTTTAAAATGTTGATGGCTTTGTCGCGGGACCGAAAACACTCGATGAACCCAAGATACATTATTGATGACCTGTCCCAGTTTCTCTAAAGTCACTTTAAAGTGAGTTGGGCACAAGCTATGAGTATCTTTTTTCTGCAAGACTATGAGCGTTAAGTTTACGTTACAACCAATTTAAAAGTAAAAAAGTAATGGTGGCACATTGTGCAAGTTAGAATCATTAAACCCTCAACTAAATATGTATTTTTTAATATTGATTAAAACTATAATCATTATTTTATATGTCTTCCAGCAATAGAGTCATAACATAAATGTAATTGTAGACATAAAGTCTCGATCCAAATTAAAATAAGGGTAAATGAACCCAAAAAGGCATAAGGGACGAAGAAGATGAAATGAAAATACCGTATTTTCCGCACTATAAGGCGCACATAAAATCAGATTTTTTTTTTAAAAGCTGACTATGCGCCTTATAATCCGGTGCGCCTTATATATGGATCAATATCGAATTGCAAGGTCTCACAACTAAGAGAAGCAGCCACCGACTCCATTTTCCGCGTAGAAGAAGAAGTGCGCTGTGCATACTGGGAAATATTAAACA
>NC_142354.1:40029081-40036581 GCF_059441175.1 Urocampus carinirostris
TTCAAAATACCGCATTTAGGACACAACGTCAGGGGAACCCGTGTATTTTTACCTTCATGCACTGTAACTTTAACTTAAGTCGCTTCTTAATTAGTAATTTTGAGCCCTCATTTTTGTGCGCTGGCTAGAGTTTCTTGTGCGCTGAGAGGGAACACTGTTTACAACATTGTCATTATTAGCCAATAATGATAATTTCCCACAAAATTTAAGGCGTATCTGCTTTTGTAACCTAGGAAATACAAAGAAAAGGCTCAGGGGATGGGTTTTACAACAGATTTGGAATTTGGCATGGTGGGGATTTTTTTTACAGTTCTCACCTGTTCTCCTTGCAAGGTCAACATGTATTTATTGTCATGATTACTAACTCAGATCACCTGGAGCAATCATGTGGCACCTGGGTGGGCGCCTTCTGATTGGCTGGCACTCCTCTCTTAAGCGCCCTGCGCCCTGAGAGGAGTGTCAGAGCGTACAGTCTTGTAACTTTGTGTGTTTCTCCCGATATCCCGTTCGTTTAGAACTCTGCTTACCTGATTTTTGCCTGCCTCCAATCCGACCTGTTTCCGTCCCACGTTTTGATCTCTTCTCCAGCCTCGGTAAACACCACCTGCCTGATTTCCGCACTACGATTGACGACTCATCTCCCCGGCGCCGCTGCTGACGTCTGACGGTCATCACGTCTCCAGCAAGCCCTGAACGCTTCCTTAATAAAATACTAAAACGAATGCTCTGGGGTTTACTGGTCTGTTCTGGTTTTCTGATATTTATGTATTCTTTCCTTTTTTCGAGTGTCTACTAAACTACACACTTATTAGTTATTCAAACAGTCATTGTTCTCTAAATCTCACAATATGAAACAGATTGTTTGCTTTCATATAAATTGTCACCAATTTTCAATTAGAAGGAAATAATTTTCCATCGTTCTGAATTAAAAAAAATACAAATTTGGAGCTGTTTTTCACATGACAGTAACAGTGTGTGAATTTAAGAACAAAATGTTTGTGAAAGTGTGATTTTAAACATTATTATGACTTTGTATCAGTATTAGGGCGTATCCAAAAAATGAGAATGCTACCTGTACTGTGGTTGATATAAAAGGTATGTCACAAACCAGGACAGGAAACAGGAATGAGAACCCAATCGCGTAACGTTACTCACAGTTTATTGGGTGGAAGAGGAATGAGTGCACGCTTGATCTGAAGATCGTGGGTCGCGGAAGTAGCTTGAGCGGAACGAGGAAGTGTTTAAAAACAAACAGATCTGGACGAATATAAAAAAGGCTCAAAACACAGGCAAAAACGGAGCTTCACAGGACTTGGCATATTAGACAGAGTCTAGCAGGAGTTTTGCAGAAGCTCTGACACCAGGCGACTCACAAGACAGCATTTAAGTAGTCCGGTCAGCAATGTGTCAACGCGTTTCAGCTGGTGTCAATGGGCAGGGCCATTTGGGCGCCGTGGCAACCGTGACAGAACCTGGCACCACACGGCTGCGACCAATTGAGCGCCATGGCAACCGTGCCAAAATAGTGTTGAACACCGGGGCGGCACGGCTGCTGGGTGGTTAGCGCGCGGTGCGAGGTTCAAATCCAGATACCGCAGCCTGGAGTTTGCATGTTCCCCCAGTGCCTGTGTGGGTTTCCTTTGGGCACTCTGATTCCCTCCCACATTAAAAAAAAACATGCATGTCAGGTTAATTGGCCCGTCCAAATTGTCCCTAGGTGTGTATGAACAAGTGAGTTGTCCGTCTCTGTGTGCCCTGCGACTGACTGGCAACCAGTTCAGGGTGTCCCCTGCCCACTGCCTGAAAATAGCTGGGATGGGCTCCAGCACCCCCGTGACCCTACTGAGGACAAGTGGTGCAGATAATGGATGGAAGGATATTGTTGAACACCCCTAATCATAGCCTAACATGTGTAAAATTTTACATGTAAAAACGCTTTTAATCAAGGTTTTGTTATTGTTCCCTCCAAAATATGTATTACTGTATCGCATTTTTTAAACACATTGTTATGGTTTGTAAAAAAGAAATGCACCATTAAAATATACTTATCCATCCCAAGCCGGCAACCGTTTCGCCAGATGCTGATTGAAAATAACATCACGAGCTCTTATCGGTCATGACCTGAGCCCTGAGCAAGCTCGCTGTCATTTTCAATGAACATCTGGAAGTAAATGGTTGTGGAGTAAAAAATAGGTCGATTTTTCTTCCTCACCTGTATTCCGCAAAGATAATTATCAGAACGCTGCGTTTAGAATATTCACAGGACATAAACTATATACCGTAAATTCCGGACTATTGAGCGCACCTGATTATAAGCCGCACCCACCACATTTCAAGAGGAAAACCGATTTTGTACTTAGACAAGCCGCACCTGTATATAAGCCGCATGCGCCCACAATAAAAAAATGTAACAAAAACACAAAATTAACCCAAACCCGACTCAGTCCTGCGATTGAAACTGAATGTCTTTCATAAAAGTACACAGTCTAAAAATCACAGCCGGCAAAATGAACGAAAAATAATACCGGTACTTAAGGTTTAATGCAGACCTGCAGAGTCCGTGTCCTGTTGAAAGTAATCCAAGGATAAAAGTGTATATTTCCAAAGGTAAGGGTGGGAAGAATATATATCCACTTTTTTCTGCCGCGTCCACAAACACTCACCTTTACCGGTCCCCACTTCCCGTCAGCCCGCGTTTTTTTCGCCCCTTATTTTTTATTTGCCCGTGGGAAACTGTGGGGTCCAAATGTGGGTAAACCCCATGTGGCCGGTCATCAGATATAAAAGGAAATTCAGGCAGAGACAATGTACATTTTCGTTCCGCTGCAGCGGGGGAGAAACGGGGAGAAACACAGGGGATGTGTTCTCGGTTCCACAAATGTCCTCCTCCCTCTTCCCCTCCGCAGCCGGCTTTATTTAGGTCAAGTATGGTGGACTTTAGACTGACACATCATTAAGTGGACATTAGACTGACACATCATTGGGTGGTCATGAGACTAAAACAGCAAAAGATTTATAGACAGTGAATATTAGGGGAATGTTCAGAGAAATACACAAAATATATATATATATAGGATTCACAGAAACATATCAGAATAAGTGTCTGAAATAAAGACATTACAAAAATATACAGTTGCAAATACATATTATACATGGGTTACACATATTTACAAAGAAAGACGGTACACCGAGAGAGTTTTCAAAGCTTTAATAATAATAACTTTCATCCCAAACGGTGCCTGTGACAGGGCAGTTAATGGTAGCAACATGCTCGCAACACAGTAAACAGGTCTGTTAAAAAAACATACCGTACTTGTAAAAATCATGGTAAACCGTCCTCATCTTCCTCCTTAGAACTGAAGTCATCGAAAAAGAACTTTGTCATATAGACGTCGTCCCACGCTCCCTTATTCCAAAACACGCTAGCAACACGCTCCCAACACAGTAAACGGGTCTGTTAAAAAAAACATACCGTACTTGTAAAAATCACGGTAAACCGTCCTCATCTTCTTCCGTAGAACTGAAGCCGTCAAAGTCGTCTTCCTCAGTGTCTGAAAGAAACTTCGTCATATAGACGTCGTCCCACGCTCCCTTACTCCAAAACACGCTAGCAACACGCTCACTCCTTCTTTATCGGACTGCTCGATTGCTTTTAGCTTGAAAGCTGCGTCATGTGCCTTTCTTTTTGCAATTTGCATGATGAAGATATGTCTACGCTAATTGAATATGTGCACAAGCTAAGAAGTTGCAGTCTTCCTTGGCGCATATATTCCACCGGTCTAAATCTTACCTTTTGTACTCGATGTTGGAAAAATTATATAAATTAGCCGCATCACTGAATAAGCCGCAGGGTTGAACGTTTGGGAAAAAAGTAGCGGCTTATAGTCCGGAATTTACGGTAATATTGTTTAGAAATGTTTCATTTGTTTCATAGTTGCTGATGAATTTCCCAAAATATTGTCAAAAACTGTTTTGCTGTATATTGCTATATTTCCTCTTCAGCAGCTGATTAATTCCGTTCCTGAGCACGAGACACGACTTGCGAGCGTGCGAAACGCACACTTTTCAAAAGAGCAGATGGGCTGACGAAAGTAAACCCGAATGGGTGCCAAATCACAGCGCGGCGAGCTGGCACTGAGCCGTCGTGCGGGCAAGCGGCCCGTGAGGAGTCGGGCAGGGAGGGGGACTAGCTTCTGATATTGTTGGCGCGATAATAAACAGCGCGCATATGCTTGGCCGTGATTTCTTCTTGTAGACTTTGAGAAGAAGATACAAATGCTCAGGGTTGGGTAGGGTTACTTTAACTGGATTACTTTCAATTACTTTTGGATTACTCCAATCCCAAATATGCTCATAAAAGACAAAAGAAACAAAATATGAACCAAATGATGACTCACAACACGTGGTAAGCTTTCTCTCCTGGCTTTGATCTCTTTGAGCTCCGGCAAAACGAACATAAAATGCGACGGAAACAAAATGAAAATAAATCCAAACAGCTTGCCGACATCATTTTTGCCGTTCCATGTATTCCGTTACTCCTCAAGCCTGCACAAAATGTAGTCATTGTATTCATATTTAGTTTTGTCTTTTATTAGCATATTTAGTATTGGAGTAATCCAAAAGTAATTGAAAGTAATCAAGTTAAAGTAACCCTACACAACCCTGCAAATGCTCAGGAGGTTTCAAGGCAAATGGAGAGCCGTTTTGTGGGAAACGAGGTGCTCCCGTGTGAGCTGTCCTGGAGGCAACTCAACCTTGGCTGGAAAATTCATGAGGGGGAATACACAAGTGTGTTATTTCTGTACACCTACGCGATGTAATATGATCTAATACAGTGGAACCTCGGTTCTCGACCATAATCCGTTCCAGAACCCTGTTCAAAAACCGATTTCTTCAATCACCGAAATCATTTTTCCCATTAAAAATAATGTAAATCGTTTTAATCCGTTCCAACACCCTGAATGTTTACCTTGAATGTTTGACGTAAACATAAAGCTTACCCAGGCTAATCGTACGTTCGTGTTATCGTAATCTTCCGTACGAAAGATTCCCCTAACATGAACGTGTTTACAGCTCAGTAGCCTAGATGGTAGTGTGCCCGCTTTGAGACTGGGAGGTCGCTGGTTCGCGCCTCGGCCGAGACATACCTTATTGGTATAATGGCGGCGCCCTCTGTTGGCTGCGGCTGCATCGACTCGCTACAACGGGTCAGGTGTATCGACATTTCGTTCTGTGTACATTGTTACAAAGAATGACAATACAAAGGAAATTATTATTAATTATTTAGCAACCGGGTCTCCACAACAAATGGTGAGCGGTTCATTGGAAAGGGGGCTCCGTTCCAACACCCTCAATGTTGGGCTCCGTTCCAACACCCTGAATGTTTAACGTAAACTTAAAGCTAACCCAGGCTAATCGTACGTTCGCGTTATTGTAATCTTATGAATAGGATTTCTTACCTTTGTGGTGGTCAGCAGAAGGCGCTCGCACACCTCCTTTATATTTTGGCTATTATTTCTTTCTTAAACGCAATAGTTGTACGCACTACTTTTCTTTTTTCACCTGTAGCAACTTTGCTGTAAAGCTAAACCAGGCTAATCGTACGTTCGCGTTATCGTAATCTTCCGTACGAAAGATTAAACTAACATGAACGTGTAAAAATAAAAAAAAAAAGATAAAGAAAAGAATTATGAATAGAATTTCTTACCTTTGTGGTGGTCAGCAGAAGGCGCAGGTGGACGGTGGGGAGAGGAAAATCATCAAAAGTCTTTTAACCTCTTCCAAAACTTGCAGCCGTTGCTTGCTTATAGCACTCACTCCCTAAGCCACATCACTCGATTTCACAGCCTCCTTATTCTTCAGTATCATACTGATCGTAGTTTTAGCCATGTTGTATTCCCTAGCAAGATCAGACACTCACACACCTCCTTCGTACTTTGCTATTATTTCTTTCTTAAATGCAATAGTTGTACGCACTACTTTTCTTTTTTCACCCGTACAAACTTTGCTGCTTGCACTGACTTTCTTCGGAGGCATAATTAGGGGCTAAAACACTCCGTTCACCGATATTAAAAGCGAAAGCAAAACGAAGCATGTCCGCACGTGATAATAATTGGTCACGAAAAGAGCGATCTACACCCGAACGCCGCTCAGCATCGCACCCTAGCGTAGGCACTCACGCATTACCGGCGTTCCAACTCCGATTTTTCGACCGAACAGCGAAGCAAGAATTTCTCGAAATTTTTGGTCGGACTCCGATTTGTTCGAACTGAGAGGCGTTCGAAAATCGAGGTGCCACTGTACTTAAAATACAGTGTTTAAACTAGTGGGGGAAGCACAACATCTCTCATCTCTCTCATTAGCCGTACCGCTTATCCTCATTAGGGTCGCGGGGGGGGCTAGAGCCCATCCCAGCCATCTCCAGGCAGTGGGCAGGGGACACCCTCAACTGGTTGCCAACCAATCGCAGGGCACACAGGGACAGACAACTCATTTGCTCATTCACACCTAGGGACAATTTGGACCGGGCAATTCACCTGAAATGCATGTTTTTGGAACGTGGAAGGAAACCGGAGTGCCCGGAGGAAACCCACGCAAGCACGGGGAGAACATACAAACTCCGCACAGGAAGTCTGGAGCTGGATTTGAACCCACGACAGGTTCCCATGACATGAACTGTGCCGCACAAGCGCTAACCACTGCGCCGCCGTGCTGCCGGAAGCACAACATAAGCATAATAAAAATCTTCGGTTTCACCTCCCCTTTGGGAACAAGCTGTTTATGTCGGAACAGAAATACTTGTAGCCTGAAATACCAATGACTCACTAAAATAATACATATTTTCATTTTCAAGGCAATATTCGTATTACTGTTTGTGGCCGGGCTGTTTCACAATCCCATGTGAATTGCCCCTTTCTAAACAGTTTCCATTTTTGCTTTCCAACGATAACAAGAAAGGCATCTCTCAAACGGGTAGACGCTTGTAAAACAACTTGAAAGCTGTTCAAATTGGCTGCGAACGGAAAGAGAGAATCTCTTTTTGCCGGACCTTAAGTAACCATGGTAACGGCACTAATAGCACGCGATGGCGCGACCTCGGCCAATGTCCTGCATTTCCATCCGGGCTGTGAAATTAACAGTTTAAGAAGACATTTCACGGGTGGCTGGGCCTACCGTGCACGACAGCTGCAACCTCACACACAAACACATACATGCAGTGGCAACATATGCAAAACAGGATCATATCCAATGTTCCCTGTAAATTTCCACAGGTCTGAGCGTTCACACAAAGTCGGTGAGCAGCGCTTGAAACAACACTGAGCAACCATAATCCCAAGTGTGGCAAGATAATTAATTATCAAACATGTCCAAAACTTGACATCAAGTTACATTTTGCGGAGTTTCCGGCAATGCAAAATTATTTTTCTCTTTTGAATGAATTGACTCATGTACTATTGCTAAGGTTGTACGGCCTACAAACGTCGTTTGTTCTTACAATTC
>NC_142354.1:41979081-42051581 GCF_059441175.1 Urocampus carinirostris
GTTTTAATGTGGGCGCATGCAGCTTATATACAGGTGCGGCTTGTGTAAGTACAAAATCGGTTTTCCTCTTAAAATGTTGTGGGTGCGGCTTATAATCAGGTGCGCTCTATATTCCGGAATTTACGGTATTTCTCAATACGAACAATACCATGTATGGTTAACCTACAAATAAATTGTACATAGGAAATACGCTATATTTGTTACGTTTCTGATTATTTTGTATTCTTATGATAGCAGCACCAAATTCATGTTGAGATTGTTCTCTAGACGAGTATTTACTTATCCCACTTGGTTTAAGCTAGCTGGTAAAAAGCACATTTGTGGGTTATTCATACAATCCATCGTTAATTCTCTGAAGATCACAAACATGAGAACGGAGAAAAAAGTCAATTGAGAAGCAACTGTGTGTATCGGTTATTCCTAACGCTCTTCAAAGGTAGCCCTCAAATGTAAAATTCAAAAAGGACATCATCAACACTTCCAATTTAATTTAGGGTGATTATTTTACCACCCAAAATCTCACATAGTCCCTAGAGTCAAATCACAATCCACCTTTTGAAGAACACTGGTCTATAGCATGCACTCACTGCTATATCTATCTTAATCTGCTCCTTTTCTACATACCATTTTAAATACCAAGCACAGCAATAAGTTGACATGTGGCTCTCTTGTCACCTCGTGTACAATAAAGAAAAAAGAAAAAAAAACGACTGGACAGCGGACCAGCGTTTGACCTGAAGCATGTGAACGCCTGCGTGGACCAGCTGGCAGAGATGGGAAGCTGCGTCGTGGCCGTCATAGACTTTCTGGACTAGTTTACAGGCTGGGGGGCGTCGCTGCTGTCATGCACTTTCCGGACAAATTTTCAACATGTTACCTAGTCTTTACGATGTTTGTGTACTGTAATGCTAAATGTGATTCACCCTGGTCATCCTGGAAGGGGGATTACCACTTGTGAGGTCCCTTCTCAAGGTTTCTCTTTTTCCTCACGCTGAGGTTTTGAGTTGTTCCTTGCCCGCATGTTGGTTTAAGATCAGGTCATTGTGTCATCCTGTGCAGTCCTTTGAGACACTTTTGTGATTAAGGGCTATATAATAAAAATTTGACTTGACTTGACTCGACTTAAATAAAGCACAAGCATTCTATTAAGAAATAAGGCTCCAAATCATCAAATCGTCCTTTTTCATGAGTTATTACCAGAACTAATTGTCACAACCCAAAGATTACAATGTCGTCACAATGACAAAAAAGAGAAAAGAAAAAAAACACCGTCAGGCAATGTTCTCTCTAATTTTCCCCGGGTCTGAGCGTTCACACAAAGTTGGAGAGGACGCTTGAAACAACAGTGAGCAACCATAATCCCAAATGTGGCAAGATAATTAATTATTAAACATGTCCAAAACTTGACATCACGTTACATTTTGCTGAGTTTCCAGCAATACAAAATTATTTTTCTCTTTTGAATTTTTTTTTCAGGTGTCTTTTGTCGCATAATACTAACATTTTTGGGTAGCTTGTTGAGTCGGTTGCATGATACAGAGCTGTACTTAATCACATTTTTTAGAGGAAGTACAATGTTGGCAACAAGATTAACTTGGTATCATTGGAAATTATTTGAATGCAACACAAACTTTTTCTTCTTTTTTCCTGTTTTTTTTTATTTATTTAAAAAAAAATCTCATTGAGTTTATTTTTTCCTAGCTGTAACTTTTTTCTTTTTGTTCACTAATTACTTTTTTTCCTTTGTTTCCTTTTTATCGTTTTTTTCTGGCCTTTTTTCTGAATTTTTCCTTCTTTTTTCTCTTCCTTTTGTTTCTTTTTTTCCCAGCTTTTCCCAGCTTTTTCATTTTGGTATTGTTTTCTTTTTTTTTCTATTCTTCCTTCCTTTAAGTCATTTCTTGCATAATTTCACATAATATTTGGTCATATAGGGATGAAAGAAGCAAAAAAAAAAAACCCGAAGAGCCGTTTAGGACCCGAAAGAGCCGGTTCCTTTTTAGTGAGCCGAGCCGAAGAAGCCGGTTCTCGAAAAACTCTACTGACTTTACTCAACTTCGTTCTACTTCGACCTTGACTTCAAAATACCGCATTTAGAACTCAACGTCAGGGGAACCCTTGTGTTTTTACCTTCATGCACTGTAACTTTGACTTAATTGGCTTCTTAAATAGCAATTTCGATCCCTGATTTTTGTGAGCCGGCTAGATTTTCTTGTGCGCGGAAAAGCCCTGGGTAGTGTGCAATTACGCACACACGCTGCTTAGAGGGGACATTGGGCTGGCTAGATTTTCTTGTGCGCTGAGAATGTGCAGGCAGTGCGCGATTGCGCACGCGCGCAGTTTAGAGGGAACATGGCCGTCAGGGATTGTATCCATCAACGTAACTGGCATGCAGCTGTTCGATGCAGATGCAAAGATTAGAACCACTCGACTACACAGAGGAGACGAGGATTGCGGTGCTTCACTTGTTATCTGCAAATGTTTTTGCTACAATGAGCATCTGTTAAACGCTCCCCCTGTCTACTTTTACCGTGACAATTCCCAGATGTTTCTGACACGATTCTGAATGCTTTCTGGGTTTTCATTTGCTTCCCGTGCAATCGGACTGCATCTTGTTGACTCCTTTCTGCGGAATAAGAAATAAGCGGGGTTGGGTCGGGTAACTTTAACTGGATTACTTTCAATGACTTTTGGATTACTCCAATACCAAATATGCTAATAAAAGACAAAATAAACTAAATATGAATACAATGACTAAATTTTTTGCAGGCTTGGGGAGTAACGAAATACATGGAAAGGCAAAAAGCTGTTGGGATTTATTTTCATTTTGTTTCTGTCGCATTTTATGTTGGTTTTGCCGGAGATCAAAGAGATCAAAGCCAGGAGAGAAAGCTTACCACGTGTTGTGAGTCATCATTTTATTCATGTTTAGTTTTTTTTGTCTTTTATTAGCATATCTAGTATTGGAGTAATCCAAAAGTCATTGAAAGTAATCAAGTTAAAGTAACCCTACCCAACCCTGCATGCAAAGGGCCAATACACGAGGTTTTACGGTAATATATTACCAGGTTGTGGTGGTGAGAGCGCTGGATCCTGACCACTGCGATATACATATGAAAAAAACATTTAATTCTATCTCATTAAGTTTTTATGCATGGTACCAGAGACGAATGTTAGACAATGGAGAAAACAGAAAGTCTTCCTAAAAGATATAAACAGGGTTGGGTAGGGTTACTTTAACTGGATTACTTTCAATGACTTTTGGATGACTCCAATACCAAATATGCTAATAAAAGACAAAAGAAACTAAATATAAATAAAATCACTAAATTGTGTGCAGGCTTGGGGAGTAACGGAATACATGGAACAGCAAAAATGATGTTGGCAAGCTGTTTGGATTTATTTTCATTTTGTTTCTGTGGCATTTGATGTTCGTTTTGCCTGAGATCAAAAAGATCAAAGCCAGGAGAGAAAGCTGACCACGTGTTGTGAGTCATCATTTTACTCATATTTAGTTTCTTTTGTCTTTTATTAGCATATTTGGTATTGGAGTCATCCAAAAGTCATTGAAAGTAATCAAGTTAAAGTAACCCTACCCAACCCTGCAAATAAGATGGCAATGCCAGATAGGCTTATCAGTTAACATTCGAACTCATTGAAGTTGGGCTCATTATTCTAGCCAGCAGCAGGTTTACTTGGCATTAGATAAACAGTGCTGGTAAATGGCTGAAATAAGATGATTGTTAGAGGACTAAAAATGTCAGGAACAATGATGAGGAAACCAAATGGTCGCCAGAGCGAGTAGGAGTTCTGCAGTGGAAAAAAAAGCTAACTTTGAATTATGGTACAGTGGAACCTGGGTTTTCAAACGCTTCTCAGTTCGAACAAATTGGAGTCTGACCAAAAATTTCGAGAACTTCTTGCTTCGCTGTTCGGTCAAAAAATCGGAGTTCGAACGCCGGTAATGTGTGAGTGCGTATGCTAGGGTGCGTTGCTGAGCGACGTACGGGTGCAGATCGCTCTTTTCCTGACCAACTGTTATCACGTTTTGCTTTCGCTTTTAATATAGGTGTACGAAGTGTTTTGGCCCCTAATTATGCCTCCGAAGAAAGTCAGTGCAAGCAGCAAAGTTGCTCCAGGTGAAAAAAGAAAAGTAGTGCGTACAACTATTGCATTTAAGAAAGAAATAATTGCAAAATATGAAGGAGCTGTGCGAGTGTCTGATCTTGCTAGGGAATACAGCATGGCTTCTGCTGACCACCACAATGGTAAGAAATCCTATTCATAATTCTTTTCTTTATCCTTTTTTTTATTTTTACACGTTCATGTTAGCGTAATCTTTCGTACGGGAGAATACGATAACGCGAACGTACGATTAGCCTGGGTTAGCTTTATGTTTACGTTAAACATTCAATGTAAACATTCAGGGTGTTGGAACGGAGCCCAACATTCAGGGTGTTGGAACGGAGCCCCCTTTCCAATGAACCGCTCATCAATTGTTGTGGAGACCCGGGTGCTAAATGACTTGCAAATTACCTGATTTTTTTATTTTTACATGTTCATGTTAGCGTAATCTTTCGTACGGAAGATTACGATAACGCGAACGTACGATCAGCCTGGGTTAGCTTTATGTTAACGTTAAACATTCATGGTAAACATTCAGGTTGTTGGAACGGATTAAAACGATTTACATTATTTTTAATAGGAAAAATGATTTCGGTGATCGAACAAATCGGTTTTCGAACAGGGTTCTGGAACGGATTATGGTCGAGAACCGAGGTTCCACTGTACTTTGGTTTTGCTTACCTCTAAATGGGGTTTGTAACACAAGCAAACAAACAAATTTTAGCTGAGTCTGCAGCTCTGCGGCTCAGAGTTACGATTGGCTGCAAGTGCATAGCACACACATACACACATGCACATAAAAATCGACTGTGCAGCCAGTCACCACAATTACTCTATTATCTTCATTTTCAGCAGCCGTAACCAGCTTTCGGGGGAGTGGAACCGCACTGATGGAAACGCTACCTGCTTGGCGGCAAATTGCAACTACAGTGGGACCTCGCTACTTCGCGTTTCGACGTCCGTGGTTTCAGAGCTTCGCGGCCTGTAATAGTTAAAAAAAATAAAAATAAAAAATAAAAAAAATAAAAAATTAATAATAATGAAAAATCTCATCTCATCTCATCAGCCGTACCGCTTATCCTCATCAGGGTCGCGGGGGGGCTGGAGCCCATCCCAGCCATCTCCGGGCAGTGGGCAGGGGACACCCTGAACTGGTTGCCAGCCACTCGCAGGGCACACAGGGACAGACAACTCATTTGCTCATTCACACCAAGGGACAATTTGGACCGGCCAATTCACCTGAAATGCATGTTTTTGGAACGTGGGAGGAAACCGGAGTGCCCGGAGGAAACCCACGCAAGCACGGGGAGAACATACAAACTCCGCACAGGAAGTCTGGAGCTGGATTTGAACCCACGACAGGTTCCCATGACATGAACTGTGCCGCACAAGCGCTAACAACTGCGCCGCCGTATTACATTAAAATTAGAAATTACATTATTTTACAAAATTTGAGAACAAAATATTCAATTACAATTAGTAATTGCGTCATTTTACAAAATTTGAAAACACAAAGATATGCACGTATACGCTAAGCGTCACGGCCATTAACGCAAGCTGATTGGCCAGCACTCGCTGAATACTCGACTCCCCATTGGCCCATTTACTACAGTATGCCACGCATATCTCGTACGTATACTGTACAGCACAGTACAGCACGCTTCTCGCCATTACTGTAGCCTTTGTCTTTTAAAGTTTTGTGAAGTCCTCGTGATGGCTCCTAAACGCTCTTCATCCCTTGGTGCAGCTTGTGAACCGAAGGAAAAGCGAAAGATGCTAACAGTTACCGAAAAAGTGAGTTTATTGGACGAATTGAAAGCAGGAAATAGCTACGCTAGCGTAGCCCGACAATATCCATTACGCCACCTCCTGCAGCTTCTCCTGCATCGTCTGCGCCGTCATCCGAGGAGCAGTAAAGCTCTTCCTGCCCGTGTGCAGTCATTCATCGTTATTACCTCATCGTACTGCACAGGTCTTTTTATCAACTACGCTTAAAATAATTTATTGTAAGAGGTAAGTTAAATTTGGTTTTATTGTTTGATTGTTTAACAAGAATCTTTCTCTAACCGTATTCCATATGGTGTACTGTATTGTACTGTATACCAGGGGGGTGTACTGCAAAGTTTTTTGTTTATTTTGAAGGTGCGCCGCTACTTCGCGAATTTTCATTTATTGCGGGTGGTTTCGGTCCCCATTAACCGCGATAACCGAGGTCCCACTGTCGTGTCCAGCATGGTCGCCGTGGCACCGGCAGGCCCCGCCCCCTGGGCACGGCTGCAGTAGATCAGCTAATTTGCGTGTGTGCTATTTAAGGGTGGGTTGTGGGTTTTGCGGGTGCTGGCTCATTGCATTTTCTGTCTGCATTTCCCGTTCTGTTTTGCTCTGTCCTGTTTTGTTTGAGTCGGAAGAAACCTGTGTTTGCACGTTTTTTGTTAAAGCCTGTTTGTTCTGTCTTGTCCCTGAGTTTTGGACGACTTTTATTTTGGTAAATAAAAGTTTTGATCGTTAACGTAATTGAGTTCTCCCTTCCGGCCTCCTGCCTCCGTTCTGGTCCGGTCTCCCTCGTGACACCCATTGTAGTTAGATGGAAGGCAATAATCACAAACGTGGAAATATTTCTTTTATTTTTTTTGTGTAAAGCAGAGATACATTTAGAAGCAGGCTTGGGCCGTGGTTTCAAGTTTTTTCTTTAATAGGGTGCTCTAAAGGTTACCAAAGATTTATGATTATGTAATTTGTTTTAAGCATCCTTTATCACAAAATGGCTCAAAGGACTGCACAGGCCATAATTACAACATCCCCTGATATGAAACTGAAATGCTAAGGCCATAAATATTCAACAGATTAAAGTTGCAGTACCTTGTCCATTTGTTTTAGACTGAACAATGAAGCAGCAACGTTTCTAGTAACAGGATTTGATATTTCTAGAGAGAGACACACTATATATTTCAAGACAAATTTCAACAAAACCCACAAAAACGAATTCTTTAGGGCATTTTATTTCACAGTGTGACGTTAGATGAGTTGATAAAATCTATGTAATAATAATGCCAGAGTCTGTGTTCCACATACATATAAATACCTGCATACCATTCAGAATTTGCCTTCCTCCCACAGTTGAAGCATTTTTGTCCTAAATAATGGTTTTAAAACCAGGTGCAAACAAAGATCTTTTGTAAAAATGTCACAAAGTATGTTGTAGAAAATAAACTTGCATTTGTAGAATAGATTTGCATACATTTAGAAAGAAATGTAGAAAGACTTGCTTACAGTTGGGAGAAATGTTGTTTACATCTCGTGAAGGTCTCGGGGGACGAATTAGTATAAACAATCCTCCTCAAGGGAGGACAAGAGATAACGGCAAAGGGCAAGGTGACATAAACTGGCATAAACTTAAAAACACTTCCAAAAAAGGACGGAACCCTGGGCATGTACGCCTTCAGGGGTGAAAAGGGACGGGGCCAAACCGGGTACACGTGCTATGTTGAAAACTATAAAGACACACGCATATCTTTGATTCGCTGAGTCTCTTGTTGAAATTGTGTATCAATAAAAATAACTCCCTCTTACGTCATTTTGATTCCTGCATTTCTTTGAACACATATGAGACGATTCAACAAATTGGTCTTATCCTCATCAAGTACTGCAAACAAGGATACCAACATGATATCGATCAGTGCAGACGGCTATGGGCAAAGGAGTAAAGGATTTTATATATTTGACTATAAAGGATTTTATACGATTGACTCGGTTTAACGCAAAAAAGATATTCACTGACTGGGCTTTAGTGCAATGACAGGGCAGGCTGTTCGAAATGCATAATAGTTTGTCTAGGAAATTTTGATAACAGGACTCGGGATTTGCTGTTTTGGGAAAACGAGACATCAAGGCGCTGTGTTGTGAGAACGTTGGGCGCAAACAATTCCTTGGCACGCCCACGGGAGGAGCCGAGACGCCATCTTGCAGGGAGACGTGGGCCAATAAGAGAAAGCTAAAGGACTTATGATGAATGTAGGTTGTGTTTGGTTAATGGAGTCAGATAACTAATTCGAACAATTTGGTAAACGGTACAGTTTGATGATTAATTACTCACAGGAAAAAGAGTATAGCTCCGCCCTTTCCTACTGCTCACCCAATCAAATTGCTCTAGAAGCTTTGCTATAGAGTGTAAAACATTTTTTTGTTCACTTTTGTTTTCTGGCTTTTCTTCATAAAGTGTCTCATCAAAAAACATACCGTAAATTCCGGACTATAAGCCGCTACTTTTTTCCCAAACGTTCAACCCTGCGGCTTATTCAGTGATGCGGCGCTCAAGTTCAAGGCTTACAAGCTAAACGCAATCGAGCAGTCCGAAAAAGAAGGAAACAGAGCTACTGCACGCAAACTTTACCTTGCGAGCGAGTTGCTAGCGTGTTTTTTTTTTAATAAGGGAGCGTGGGACGAAATTGATACGACAAAGTCTCTTTCCCATAACAAAGGAGGACAACTTTGATGACGTCAGTTATAATAAGGAAGATGAGAACGGTTTACCGTGATTTCTACATGTACGGCATGTTTTTTTTCAACAGGCCCGTAAACTATATTGCGAGCGTGTGGTTAGTAGCGTTTTGCTACCCTTCACAGGCACCGTTTGGGATGAAAGTTATAATATTATCATTAAAGCTTTCCGTCTTTCTTTGTAAATATGTGTAACCATGTATTTGCAACTGTATATTTTTGTAATGTATGTATTTGTATTTATTTTGGACACTTATTCTGATAAGTCTTGCACTGACCAATTAAAAAGAAGGGGCGTAACAGACGCGGGGATGACGGGAAGTGGGGACCGGTAAAGGTGAGTGTTTGTGGACCTGGCAGAGAATAGCGGATATATATTTTTCCTACCCTTTTGAAATACACACTTTTTTTTCCTTGGATTACTTTTAACGGGAAATTTTAACTACCGGTATCATTTTCCGTTTATTTTGCCGGCTGTGGTTTTTGAACTGTGTACTTTATGTTCAGTTAAAATCGCGGGACTAAAAGTAGGGTTTGGGTTAATTTTGTGATTGTGTTACGGAATTTAATGTGGGCGCCTGCGGCTTATATACAGGTGCGGCTTGTGTAAGTACAAAAGCGGTTATCCTCTTAAAATGTGGTGGGTGCGGCTTATGATCAGGTGCGCTCTATAGTCCGGAATTTACGGTATATTGTTTAACGAACATCATGTAAAGGATAATTTGGCGATTTACAGCCAAATCGATTTCTGTTGGTGTGATAAATTGACTGTAAACTGTAGTTAAAATTGGACTGAACCCTCCTAACTGTCGGTAATGTTTCAGCTTTACACCTGCGACAATCCGCATGCAATGAGTACATGCATAAATACTATTTTATCATAGAGCCATATGTACTCATGAAAAGACTCATATAGGGCTCATGAGCCATGGGTTTCTGACCCCTGAGGTAAAATATGAAAGTTTACAAAGATGACTCATGATTTCAGCAAGCTCGAAACACAACATACAGCACATTAGAGCAAGGGTTCGTGGAATCTCATATTTTTTTTCATGTAACAGTCGCTCCAGAGTCTATACCGTAAATTCCAGACTATAAGCCGCTACTTTTTTCCCAAACTTCCAACCCTGCGGCTTATTCAGCGATGCGGCCAATTTATGTCATTTTTCTAACGGCCGCCAGCGGCGCTCGAGTACAAAAGGTAAGATTTAGACTGTAACTTCTTAGCTTGCTCACAAATTAATTTAGCGTAGACATATCCTCATCATGCAAATTGCAAAAAAAAGGCACATGACGCAACTTTCAGCTAAATGCAATCGAGCAGTCCGATATAGAAGGAAACAGAGCTATCGCGCGCAAACTGTACTTTGCGAGCGTGATGCTAGCGTGTTTTTGAAAAAGGAGGCGTGGTACGACGTCTATATGTAAAAGTCACTTTCCCATACTGAAAGAAGACGACTTTTTACCGTGCTTATTACAAGTACGGTATGTTTTTTCAACAGAGCTGTTTACTGTGTTGAGAGCGTGTTACTAGTAGCGTTTTGCTACCCTTCACAGGCACGGTTTGGGATGAAAGTTACAATATTATTATTAAAACTTTGAAAACTCTCTCGGTGTACCGTCTTTCTTTGTAAATATGTGTAACCATGTATAATATGTATTTGCAACTGTATATTTTTGTAATGTATTTATTTTAGAAACTTATTCTGATATGGTTTGTACGAGCAAATGAGAAAGAAGAGGCGGGGCAATTGCGGGCTGACAGGAAGTGGAGTAAAGGTGAGACGTGTTTGTGGATGCGGCCGACAATAGTGGATATATATTTTTCCCACCCTTACCTTTGGAAATATACACTTTTTCCCTTGGATTACATTCAACGGGCACCCGGACTCTGCAGGTCTGCATTAAATCTTAAGTACCGGTATCATTTTCCGTTCAATTTGCCTGCGGTGTGTTTTGGACTTTATCGGGTATGGGTTAATTTCGTGTTTGAATTGCGTTTTTTCCAATGTGGGCGCATGCGGCTAATATACAGGTGCGGCTTGAGTTTGTACAAAATCGGTTTTCCTCCCGAAATGTGGTGGGTGCAGCTTATCATCAGGTGCGCTCTATAGTCTGGAATTTACGGTACTGCAGAAACTACCAACTTATGAAGCAAAAAGTGACTTATAGTCCAGGATGTAAACACTGAGTTTCAACACTTTTAAGGGTAAAATAAAACCTTGTTCACCAAATGTTTGTCCACCAAAACATATTTATACCTTCCAGGAAAAATGGTCCAGTCCTCCTTTTGAGATTCAATCCTGGTTGGATTCAATAATTGTTAATTGTGCAAAGAGGAACTACAAGGCGTACATTATTGATAATGTACTGAGAGTAAAGGCTACAAGCTCGAATTCACACTTTCATGACATTGCTAAACCTTTAAGAAACAGCAATGGATACTATACAAAATACCAGGTGTGTTCAGTGTACATTTTTTGCAAAAATCCATCTGCAACGTTCAGGGTTGGGTAGGGTTACTTTATCTGGATTACTTTCAATTACTTTTGGATGACTCCAATAGCAAATATGCTAATAAAAGACAAAAGAAACTAAATATGAATAAAATGACTACATTTTGTGCAGGCTTGGGGAGTAACGGAATACATGGAACGGCAAAAATGATGTTGGCAAGCTGTTTGGATTTATTTTCATTTTGTTAGTTTTGCCGGAGATCAAAGAGATCAAAGCCAGGAGAGAAAGCTTACCACGTGTTGAGAGCAATGTTCCCTCTAAGCTGCGCGCGTGTGCAATCGCGCACTGCCCGCACATTCTCAGCGCACAAGAAAATCTATCCAGGGCAGTTTTTCAAGAACCGGCTTCTTCGGCTCGGCTAACTAAAAGAAACCGACTCTTTCCGGTCCTAAACGGCTCTTCGGGTTGTTTTTGCTTATGTCATCCCTATATGACCAAATATTATGTAAAATTATGCACAAAATGACTTAAAGGAAGGGGAATAGAAAAAAAAAGGAAAAAATACCAAAATGAAAAAGGAGTGAAAAGCTGAGAAAAAAAAAGAAACAAAAGGAAGAGAAAAAGGAGAGAAAATTTCAGAAAAAAAGCCAGAAAAAAAGAAAAGAAAGAAGCAAAGGAAAAAGGAAATAGAGAACAAAAAGAAAAAAGTAACAGCTCGGAAAAATTAAACACAATGAGATTTTTTTTAAAGGAATTAAAAAGAATGGAAAAAAACAGGGAAAAAAAAGAAAAAGTTTGTGTTGCCTTCAAATTATACCAATTATACCAAGTCAATCTTGTTGCCAACATTGTACTTCCACTAAAAATTGTTTTTTTGCATTGCCAGAAACTCAGCAAAATATAACATGATGTCAAATTTTGGACATGTTTGATAATGACTTAGTTGCCACATTTGGGATGGCTGTTGCTCACTGTTGTTTCAAGCGTTGCTCACCGACTTTGTGTGAACGCTCAGACCCGTAAGGAAAATTACAGGGAACATTGGTTGTGAGTCATCATTTTATTCATATTTAGTTTCTTTTGTCTTTTATTAGCATATTCGGTATTGGAGTAATCCAAAAGTAATTGAAAGTAATCAAGTTAAAGTAACCCTACCCAACCCTGGCAACGTTTACCATACTCAGCAGGGTAAGAACAACCTAATTTTCTTCCAATGCTTATTTACCAGATCTGAGATCATTGAAATGTTCCAAAAAGCTCTGATAGCAGTGACCTGGCGAACACCATGAGCCTCTGGAGCTTCAGAGCAGGGAGGCCAAACAACAATCCACACAGCACACTCACCACTTTGAAGTATTCGGCGCTGCACTCCATTCCGCGGTAGTAGCAAGACAGCAGCATGTCCTTGATGTCGTGGCCTGTGCGGTCGTAGAACTCGCGCATGTTGAAGGGCCGAGGTTTGTAGTTATCAAAGTCGGCCCTCTCCTTGAGGACCTGGAGGACATGTTCTTCCACCAGGTGAGGGTCCCGGATCTCGTATCTGCGCCAGAAAGACCATTCAACTCAAGATGAAGACTTGTTGTTTGTTCAACTTGTAACTCATAACCAGTGTTCCCTCTAAGCTGCGCGCGTGCGCTATTGCGCACTGCTCGCACATTCTCAGCGCACAAGAAAAGCTAGCCAGCGCACAAAAATGAGGGCTCAAAATTACTCATTCAGAAGCGACTTAAGTCAAAGTTACAGTGCATGAAGGTAGAAATACACGGGTTCCCCTGACGTTGGGTCCTAAATGCGGTATTTTCAAGTCAAGTCGAAGGAGAACGAAGTTGAGTAAAGTTAGTAGAGTTTGGGGGGGAACCGGCTTCTTTGGCTCGGCTCACTAAAAGGAACCGGTCCTAAACGGCTCTTCAGGTTGTTTTTGCTTCTTTAATCCCAACATGACAGAATATTATGTAAAATTATGCACAAAATGACTTAAAGGAAGGGAGAATAGAACAAAAAAGAAAAAAATACCAAAATGAAAAAGTAGTGAAAAGCTGAGAAAAAAAGAAACAAAAGGAAGAGAAAAAAAGAAGGAAAAATTTAGAAAAAAGCCAGAAAAAAGAAAAGAAAGAAATGTAGGAAAAAGTTAATAGCGAACAAAAAGAAGAAAGAAACAGCTCGGAAAAAATAAACACAATGAGATTGTTTTTAAAGGAATTTAAAAAAAAGTAGAAAAAAAAACACGGAAAAAAGAAGAAAAAGTCTGTGTTGCATTCAAATAATTTAAAATTATAACAAGTGAAACTTGTTGCCAACATTGTACTTCCACTAAAAAATGTGATTAAGTACAATTCTGTATCTTACAACTAACCCAATCCCCAAAATGTTAATATTATGCGACAAAATACATCAGGAAATAAAAAGAAAAGGATATCTTGTGAAATAATTGTAAGAAAAAACGTTTGTAGTTCCGTACAACCTTTGCAATAGTACATGAGTCAATTCATTCAAAATAGAAAAATAATTTTGCATTGCCGGAAACTGCAAAATGTAACGTGATGTCAAGTTTTGGACATGTTTGATAATGATTTAGTCGCCACACTTGGGATTTCTGTTGCTCACTGTTGTTTCAAGCGTTGCTCACCGACTTTGTGTGAACGCTCAGACATGTAAGGAAAATGACAGGGAACATTGCTCACAACCACTGCTTGATTCTCACATGAATAATTCATTTGAGATCCTTTATTCATTGAGTTGCCATCAAAATAATTACATTTTGTATGCAGCATTAGCCATTCCAAACGTTTTTTTTCTCATACTACAACAAGAGAGAGTGTTTGTTAGCAAGACGAAATTTCCCCTATAAAATTTTGAAGCACATCCAAAAGTTTACACTGTGCAGGTGTTGGCCTTTTTTTTTTCTTTTTCAATCTACCGGTCATTGTTCTTTGTTTCTTTTCTTTTTTTTTTTTTTTGTCTTAAGGACGTATTGCTGTAACCTCAGTGAAAATGTTGAAATCTAAGCTTAAAACACACTTCTACTCTATAGCATATGAATAAGCTATATTTTTGTTGACAATCTCTCTATATTATTTGTAATTGCAACATCCTTTGCCTGGTAATCCTGAAAGGGGGATACCACATGTGCGGTCCCTTCTGAACGTTTCTTCATTTTCCTCATGTTGAGGTTTTTGAGTTTTTCCTTGCCCTCATGTTGGTTCCGGATCAGGGGATGGTGTAATAATAGTCTGAAATAATAGTCCGTGTAATAACCTGTGCAGCCCATTGAGACTCTTTGTGATTAAGGGCATCACAAATAAACATGACTTTACTTGAGGTTTTTGAGTTTTTCCTTGCCCTCATGTTGGTTCCGGATCAGAGGATGGTGTAATAATAGTCTGAAATAATAGTCTGTGCAATAACCTGTGCAGCCCCTTGAGACTCTTTGTGATTAAGGGCGTCACAAATAAAAATGACTTGACTTGACTGTTGTGGTTTATGGTCCAATTCCTACGCAGTCAAATGGCGGACTACCTTAAATGCTTAAATGTTCCTAATCACTCTTCAAAAATAAATCTGTCAATAATGGAAGCATTCGGTTAATGTAACCTCAGCAGACACGAAAATTAAAAATATTTAAAGGTTTATGAAATCTTGTCATGTCCTGCATGGTCGCCATGACAACCAGCTGGTCCCGCCCCTTGACACCGGCTGACACAGATTGTCTTAATTACGTTTGGGATTCTTAAGGGCTGGTTTGGGGACTGCCGGTTGCTGGCAAGACCTGTCATGCCCGTTTGTTTGAGTTAGTGCCTTCATGTCTGTTTTGAGAGTATTTCCTACTCTAAGTTTCTGATTGCCTGTAAGCCTGTTTTTGTTTTGTTTTTGTCCCTCCGTGTTGGACAACTTTTATTTTCTAAATAAAAGTAACTGATCGTTACGCAATTGAGTTCACCCTTCCTGCCTCCCTGCCGTCCGGTCCGTGACAAATCTTGGCTTTAAGTATTTTAAGGGTCTGCGCAATGGATTCCGTCCCCCTCTTGTGTTTGCTTGTGTTAGCCACCAGAATTCCCAGTGTTCATTTTACCTGTAAAAATTGATGGGTCCCGGGGACTCGCATGCTCAAAAATCTATGGGTCCCAACAGAGATCTATGGGTCCCCCAAATTTAGTGTTATTGAGGTTGAAATTGTAAATCAGTGACAAATATATAATAAAAATCTATATATTCATTCAGTTTTAATCATCAAATTATTAATTAATTTTCTGCATTAAATTATTGTTGGCAATATACCGAATAAACTTTAACTTTTTTTCATTTTCTCCTTTTATATTTCCTTTTTTTCTTAACTTCTTTATACAACATCATCATTCGTGATATAATGCATCAAAGCAATTGAGCCGTTTGAGAGCCGGCTCTCTTGAATGAGTTGAGCCGAAAAAGCCGGTTCTCTAAAAAGAGACGGACTTTTCACCACACAACTCGAGATCGATTGGCGTGCAGACGAAAACTTGAACGGCGAGACCAAAACGACAATGGCGGATCTGCCTGACGAAAAGTTTGGAGTGCGGTAAATCTTTGTTTAAATAAAATGTGATCAGGTACCGTATTTTCCGCACTATATGGCGCACTGGGTTATAGGGCGCACCTCGAAAAAATAGTTTTTGGTCCTATTTTTGACATACATAAGACGCACCGGATTATAAGGCGCTACAATGGGAACGTGGACAAAACAGTCAGATAGTTCAGTCCAACTTATTACCCCCTTAACATTCCCAAAGCTTGCAAAGACGCAAATACGTGTCGAGAACACGTGCGGATGCGGTGCCCGTACGATGTCACTCAATTGCATCGTTCCATCATTCGGAAAGTTAAAGTGTTGGGACTCAAGAAATGCCACACATTCCTTAGTTTCTATTTTTTTTTTTGCTCGCAACTTTACTGTGCATATGACAATAAACACTTGGAATTGAGTTTAATTTAAAAATAGACACTCCATTCCATCCATTATCTGCACCACTTATCACAGAAACATTGAGTTCAGTCTGAAACAAGATACAGGGACAATATAAAACCCGGAGTAGCTCACCGAAGTCGTTGTGTTCATAATAATGTGCAGCCAATGTCCTCTTATATCCGTGAGGGTAGTAAATCCGGGAGAATAAAATATTTACAAATACAGAATAGAGAAAAATGCTTTCTCTATGCCGTCAGCCACGTGCTATACACATTCATCTTTTTCGGCCAATTGCAGGCTTTGTTTCGCCATTCAAGCCAATGCCAGCCTGTAAATGATAAAAAGTATCCGCTCCTTGACCTTCGAATAACTTTAGCCAATGGTGATCGATTCAAACGATGATTGACACATTGGTTAGCCAATGAAACGCCGGTAAATAAATCCCAGCATACACCGCGTACTACTTGGCGTTTGGGGGAAAATCTAGTCGGCGGCTGCTGCATTAGTTGCAAGACTTTGCGAATTAATTTTGTTCCATAAATAAGGCGCACTGTATTATAAGGCGCACGGTCAGCTTTTGAAAAAAATAAAGGCTTTTAGGTGCACCTTATAGTGCGGAAAATACGGTAATAATGACAATTTGGTATCAAAAAAGTTGCGTCCCGGGGACGCACGTTGATTCGAGACTATGTGTCCCCAGCAAAAATGATGCGTCTAGGCAGACGAGAATGCTGAATTCCATTCATTCCTCAGAATTTCTGACACACAACAGTGTCTCGTATGCAAAAAAAAAGAGAAAAAGAAAGTCTGGTATGGTCTTACTCACCACTATCAAGCACCTCCACCTGCAGTCATTCAAATTAACCTCAATTAACTTGCTGGGACCCCGAAAGCTGCTGACTTGCCCCCGAACAGGCGAGCAGAACAATTGTGCATGTTAAGATGACGTGTCATTAAAATTTAATTAGGAAAAATCACTACAGTCGCACCAAATGTCACATTAACACTGCCGTAAGTTATTTGGAATGAACTAGTCCTGAACAATGTTCCCTGTAATTTTCCACGGGTCTTAGCGTTCACACTAAGTCGGCGAGCAACGCTTGAAACAACAGTGAGCAACGGCAATCCCAAGTGTGGCAACTAAGTCATTATCAAACATGTCCAAAACTTGACATCAAATTACATTTTGCTGAGTTTCCGGCAATGCAAAATTATTTTTCTCTTTTAAATAAATTGACTCGTGTACTATTGCAAAGGTTGTACGGCCTACAAACGTCATTTGTTTTTACATTTCTTTCACAAGATATCCATTTCTTTTTTTATTTCCTGACATATTTTTCGCATGATTTTAACATTTTTGGGGGCTTGTTGAGTCAGTTGTAAGATACAGAACTGTACTTAATCCCATTATTTGTGGAAGTACAATGATGGCATTAAGATTCACTTGATATAATTGGATATTATTTGAATGCAACACAAACTTTTTCTTCTTTTTTTTCTTTTTTTTTTTTTTTTACTTTTTTTAAAATTCCTTTAAAAAAAAATCTGTTTGTGTTTATTTTTTCCGAGCTGTTACTTTTTTGTTTTTGTTCTCTATTTACTTTTTTCTACATTTCTTTCTTTTCTTTTTTTCTGTCTTTTTTCTATTTTTTTCCTTCTTTTTTTCTCTTCCTTTTGTTTCTTTTTTCTCAGCTTTTCACTAATTTTTCATTTTGGTATTTGTTTCTTTTTTGTTCTATTCCCCCCTTCTTTTAAATCATTTTGTGCATAGTTTTACATAATATTTGGTCATGTTGGGATTAAAGAAGCAAAAACAACCCGAAGAGCCGTTTAGGACCCGAAAGAGCCGGTTCCTTTTAGTGAGCTGAGCTGAAGAAGCCGGTTCTCGAACCAACTCTACTGTTTTTACTCAACTTCGTTCTACTCTGACTCGACTTTAAAATACCTTATTTAGGACACAACGTCAGGGGAACCCGTGTATTTTGACCTTCATGCACTGTAACTTTGACTTAAGTCGCTTCTTAATTAGTAATTTTGAGCCCTGATTTTTGTGCGCTGGCTAGATTTTCTTGTGCGCAGAGAATGTGCGAGCAGTGCGCAATTGCGCACGCGCGCAGCTTAGAGGGAGCACTGGTCACATTAAAGTAAGACAAAAATAAAAATGATAATAGTTCATTTTGTTAATTTGTCATCATTGCATTACTTTTCAGTCCACTATTGTTACAATGCATTTTTTTCATTGCAATACTATTACAACTTAGGCCAGTCTTTAAGCACGTGTCATGATTACTGATTCGGGGCACCTGCGGCTGACCCGTTGGCGCCAACAGCCACGGGACCTGATTGGTTGTTGAACTCTTTTTAAACCCCGTCTTCCGAAAGAAAGCCGTCAGACCGTCCGCGAACCTATGCTCTCAGCTAGGCAAGCTTTGTACTCTCCGACCTACCCAGTTTTCCTGCCTGATATCTGTTGCCGACCTTTTTCTGGACCCGCTTCTGCTTTTACTCCTCCGTCCCGGCCATCGACCTGTTTTGCACTGTTTCCTGCCTGATACCTGTTGCCGAACTCTTTTTGGACCCGTTTCTGTTTTGCTCCCCCGTCCTGGCCATCGACCTGTTTTCTCGCTGTCAACGACTACCATCGCTCGACACGGAAGTGCCACTTCCGCGTTCCTGACATCTGCTACCCGTGACCGACGATCATCGGATCGTGAAAGCAAGCACTACTCTCTTTCTTGATAAAAACTGAGTAAAACGAACGCTATTGTGTCCTGTCTCCGTTCCTGGCTTGTGATAGCACGAGCTTTAAAATATCTTTGCATATTTATCCTGACATACTTTTATCTTATTTTTCACTTTCAAGACTTTATTACATGTGTATCCTGGATTGCTATGTCATTACAAACAATGTTCACTACGTTGTTATCAATGACAATGAATGCAATGCTGTCAAGAAACGGGTCAGGAAGCAGGAGGTTGGAACTCATTTGCGTAGACGATCTGTCACTTTAATTGAGAAAGAAAAGTTGTCCAACACACAAACGGACCAAAAACAAAACAAAGCAGGCTTAATTGCAGGCAAAACTACAGGCTAGGCATTTAACGGGATTGAACAGAACTTGCAGGAATCTCTCTGAATGTTACACCCAAGTGCAACAAAGTCCAACAAGCACAACAAGGATAAACAGTAATCGGGAAATGATGCAAAAATGATGTTGGCAAGCTGTTTGGATTTATTTTAATTTTGTTTCTGTCGCATTTGATGTTAGTTTTGCCGGAGATCAAAGTGATCAAAGCCAGGAGAGAAAGCTTACCACGTGTAGTGAGTCATCATTTGATTCATATTTAGTTTATTTTGTCTTTTATTAGCATATTTAGTATTGGAGTAATCCAAAAGTCATTGAAAGTAATCAAGTTAAAGTAACCCTACCCAACCCTGATAGATAGAGAGACAGACAGACAGACAGACGGACGGACGGACGGACGGACAGATAGATAGATAGATAGATAGATAGATAGATAGATAGATAGATAGATAGATAGATAGATAGATAGATAGATAGATAGATAGATAGATAGATAGATAGATAGATAGGTAGCAGGGTTGGGTAGGGTTACTTTAACTGGATTACTTTCAATTACTTTTGGATTGCTCCAATACCAAATATGCTAATAAAAGACAAAAGAAACTAAATATGAATAAAATGACTCCATTTTGTGCAGGCTTGGGGAGTAACGGAATACATGGAACGGCAAAAATGATGTTGGCAAGCTGTTTGGATTTATTTTCATTTTGTTTCTGTGGCATTTTATGTTCGTTTTGCCGGAGATCAAAGTGATCAAAGCCAGGAGAGAAAGCTTACCACGTGTTGTGAGTCATCATTTTATTCCTGTTTAGTTTATTTTGTCTTTTATTAGCATATTTGGTATTGGAGTAATCCAAAAGTCATTGAAAGTAATCAAGTTAAAGTAACCCGACCCAACCCTGTGTATATGTGAATAAAAATGTTTTCAGTGCGTTGATTGTGGACAGTCATTATTCGTCCCTAGTCTTGCTGCTGCCCTTGCAAGTACTACAGCAATCACTTCAATCAGAGCCCTTTGTGTGTCTTGCTAAAGAAAGCTGGACTTCTCCATGGCCCTGGCTATACACCAGCTCAGTAGCCTAGATGGTAAGGTGCCCGCTTTGAGACTGGGAGGTCGCTGGTTCGCGCCTCGGCCGAGTCATACCTAAGACTTATAACATTGGTAAAAATGGTGGCGCCCTCTGTTGGCTGCGGCTGCATCGGCTCGCTACAACGGGTCAGGTGTATCGACATTTTGTTCTGTGTACATTGTTACAAAGAATGACAATACAAAGGAAATTATTATTATTATTATTATATATTGTGCAGTAAACAATCACTAGTTTGTTTTTCTAACCAGTCAACGTAACCGTACTTTTCTAAATTTTACTGAAAATAAAATGCTTGTATACCAGTTAAAGCAGAAAGTTAATTTTGCACCTTGCATAACAAGACGTAATATCCATAAAGTGTAGTTCAGTGTATCACCAACCATTAACATACAAACTCTTGAAACGCGTGTTCAAATAACCTCCCCTAAAACCAAATGCAATAGTTTCCAAGCCCTTGAAAATAGCAAGGTGGTTAACTACTTTCTACTAACCGGAGGAAAAATAAGAAAATACATTTGGAGTTTGCAGCATATACCCTCACAGTTATGCTAAACTGTCTGGCTTCAAAAATTCAAAATACCTTCTGCGGTAGGGTTACTTTAACTTGATTACTTTCAATTACTTTTGGATGACTCCAATAGCAAATATGCTAATAAAAGACAAAAGAAACTATGTATTAATAAAATGATGACTCACAACACGTGGTAAGCTTTCTCTCCTGGCTTTGATCTCTTTGATCTCCGGCAAAACGAACATCAAATGCGACAGAAACGAAATGAAAATAAATCCAAACAGCTTGCCGACATCATTTTTGCCGTTCCGTGTATTCCGTTACTCCCCAAGCCTGCACAAAATGTAATAATTGTATTCATATTTAGTTTATTTTGTCTTTTATTAGCATATTTGGTATTGCTTGTTTCCTATTTCAGCAGGACTTGGATAACATCTGGAAAGAACAACAAATAATACGTTCGTCTACAGATAAAGAATTCTATAGGTTCTTTTAAAAATAATACAGTGGTCCCTTGCTGTATCGCGGTTTACTTATCGCAGGTTTGCTGCTCTCTGGATTTTAATTGTGCGTCGTGTTTTGCATTCTTATTGGCTAGTGGAACAGTGGAAGATTGTAAAGTTGGCTGTTTTTGGTTGTGCACTTCTCAGACGTCCATGCTATTTTCCATGCTGTTTTTATATTCCTAAATATAAAAACAATCATCACACACACACACATAGTCACGTATCAAAGATCAGTCTAATTTCATTATTTGTAAATACGTTTTTCAGTCATTTTATTTTAATGTGAAATCGCACTCATGTGTGACTTCATTTCCTGTTTGTGTGTGACGTCAATAAACCACGCCTACTGACCGGATGTTTTCAGTTTAGCCTGGGCGGCCAGCGAGCATGGCCGGTCAGGCTGGGCTGAGGTATCTACGATTGTATATATATCTTGAATATATCTCACAAAGATGCCTTCTATCGCCAACAAAGTTGAACCCCTCCACATGCTAAAATTGCTCTGGAGCCACATGCGGGTTTGTGGCACTCCTTGGTGGCTCCCTGGCGGCTCCTTGGTGTCACAGACCAAAAACGGACACAGGACCCAATGGCGCTCGTTTTCTTCGTTTTTATTAATAAAGAGGGAGAGCAGGGCTTGCTTCCACGATCCGATGGCTGATGGACAAGGGGAGCGGGCGATGCGGAAGTGGCACTTCTGTGTCTAGCGATGAGGATCAGAGACAGGCGGGAATTACAAGTTGTTGGCCGGGACTGGAGAGCAAAGGCGGTGTCAAGTTGGGAAACAAGGTCGGTAACAGGAGGCAGGCAGGTAATGGGGCCAAACAGGTCAGGTAACAGGCAGGCAGAACGGGGCGAAGTCAGGTCCGTAAACAAGTTGGCAACGAAGATCAGGTAGAGAAAAGCAGGGAAGGAACAGAGTCGGACGAAAAGGCTTACTGAGCTAGTGGCAACAGTTCGCATAACGATCTGACGGCTTCCTCTTGGAAGCTGAGGGTTTATAAAGAGAGCTGTCCAGGCTGTTGCTCTCAATCGGTAATCATGACACTTGGAGCTTTTTTAGAACATTTTAGGACAGAACTAGAGGGTAAATTGAGTTTTTTATGACGTCCACATGATGGCGGCAACATATCATATTAAGTAAAGTGACTCGGGTCTTTTATCTATACCGTTTTGCACTAAAAGAGCAATATTATTTTAAAATTGTAATTTGACAGTACAGACCGTATTTGTAAACACAGAAAAACTTTATGAAGTAATGTACTTTTATATGTTTAACAAATACATGAGCCTTTTACATTTTGTACTGCTTGAATAAAAAAAGAGAAATAAAAAATAGATCATTAAATAAATATCGTGAATTTATTTGCAACTCGCCTCTTGTGAAAAACGAGGGATTACTGCACATTTAAAAAAACACATACATCTTCATTTTCCTCATGTTGAGGTTTTTTGAGTTTTTCCTTGCCCTCATGTAGGTTCCAGATCAGGGGATGTTGTAATGATAGTCTAAAAAAATAGTCTGCGTAATCCTGTGAAGCCCTTTGAGACTCTTTGTGATTAAGGGCTGTACAAATAAAAATAACTTGACTTGACAGATGTGGACTTCTGATTTTTTTTACAAAAAAAATAAATAAATATGTTGTTTTGATGATAGATATGTTTGCAGTATTATGCAATGAAAATGAAATGAACTGTAGCTCATTATCCTTACTTCCATTTACTGTAGTCCCCTCGCCTTAGTGTATTGCAGGCTAATAAATATACTTTTTTTTTTTTTTTGGTGCAAATTTCCTTCCCTTCGAAGAAAGAAAGCAGCCATCCGAGAAATGCACGTGCACCGCCTAAATGCAGGAGACCGAACACAAATCCCCTAATTCACTTAGGACACAAATCCCAGAATCTACAGAATCTACATCTCAAAATCCCATACTGAGCGTGCCCAGCGAGCACATGCAACTCCGACTCACGTTCTGCAGTGCTCGTTTGCTTCTGTGTTTTCATTTTGTAAATGTATTGCGGTTGACTTTTTAAGTTTCCGCTACCTCGCGGATTTTCATCATGCATTGTTGTTCTGCATGGCCAAACAAGCGCCCCGACCCTTTTCTGCCTGTGTCTGCCTGTGTTTCCACAACGTAACGCACACCTAACTGCTTGAGGAACCTGTATTGCATATGAGCACGTCTTTTTTAATTTTCAAGTTTTTCCAAAAGCCATCACGTTAAGAATACGCCCTGGACTGACAAAAGCACTAATTGCTGGGGCCAAAAGAAACAAGTGAACAGAATTTTCCTGAAAGCGGAACAAGAATCTTTTACCGAGCAATATGATTATTAAATGTTTGCTTTTATTTCTTTTTACAACATCTTGTGGTGTGACATGAACAATGTGCACAAAATAAGAGAGTTTTGCTATTTTTAATCATTAAAATTAATTGCATTTGTCACGGTTGTCATGGCGCCAAACTGGCCCCGCCCCTTGACACTGGCTGACCTGCATCATACAACCCACTAACAAAATGATTATAGTGATAGTAAAAGGAAGACAGTATCAATCCCAAGTAAATATTATCGAGCCGATCCAAGTACTAACGCAATATCAATAAGATCGATATTTGGATGAAATGAAATGAAATAATCTGCATTTATATAGCGCTTTTTCAAGTCAATGACTTCCCAAAGCGCTTTACAATGTGCTCCACATTTCCCAATAGCGGCCGTGCAGCCATGTAAGGCGCTAACCTGCTTATTGGGGGCATTAGGGGTTCAGTGTCTTAACCAAGGACACTTTGACATGTAACACGGAGGAGCCGGGATTCGAACTGCGATCTCTTGATGCCAAGACGAGCGCTCTACCTCCTGAGCCACTGCCGCCCCAGGATCAATTAACCCACCCACATTTACCATCTCAGATTGCAGTTATTAATCTGATATCAACAGAAAAATGAAGACACGAAAAGAGGGAAGCTTAGCAATAAATCGCTAAGCGACTTTGAAGACGGTGGCAGCCGGAGTTATTTGTCATCAATGTGGGCGCTCCCTTCAACAGTAATTGCTAGTAAATCGTAATGGAGCTCCTCTTAATTCCTCAAGGTCATGTTTGGTCGCTTTTCATGGGCAGAATCTTGCTGGAGTGGAAATGATGTGTTTGTATGTTATAGAGCAGAAATAAATGTTACTCTTTGATTTCTCTTGCAAAATCATCAAATGCTACAGAAACAACCCAAGGGAAAATCCTGCAGCCCATCACGAGACTAAACGTGATATCAGATCAAATCAAATTTATTAGTAAAGCACTTTTTAGGCAAAAAATTGCCACTCAACACGCTGTATAAAAACATAGCAGACAACAAAAGGGTAAAATCCCCACTAATATATAAATCGCCCCCCCTCCCTGCCCCGACAATCCAAAACAACTCACAGACATGCACATACGATGATTTAAATACAATAAAATCAAAATAAGTAGTGATAGAGATACAATATGATATACCGTAAATTGCGGACTATAAGCCGCTACTTTTTTCCCTAACTTTCAACCCTGCGGCTTATTCAGTGATGCGGCCGATTTATGTCATTTTTCTAATGGCCACCAGCGGCTCGAGTGTTGCTACCATTAACTGCCCTGTCAAAACTATATTATTATTATTAAAGCTTTGAAAACTCTCTCGGTGTACCGTCTTTCTTTGTAAATATGTGTAACCCATGTATAATATGTATTTGCAACTGTATATTTTTGTAATGAATTTATTTGTATTTATTTTAGACACTTTTTGTTTTGCAAGGGTGAATGAAAAAGGAGGGGCGGAACAAACGTGGGGTGACAAGTTTAGTGGGGACCGCTAAAGGTGAGGGACAGACAAGGAAAGAAGAGGGGGTAAAAAGTTAGTTAATGGAAAAGGAGTTGCGTGAGTAAATGTGTTCATCTGATATATTTTTCCCACCCTTACCTTTGGAAATATACCATTTTTTCCTTGGATTACTTTCAACGGGACCCGGACTCTGTAGGTCTGCATCAAACTTAAGTACCGGTATCATTTTCCGTTCATTTTGCCGGCTGTGATTTTTGGACTGTGGACTTTAATGAAGGACATTTAGTTTCAATCGCGGGACTTGAAGTCGGGTTTGGGTTAATTATGTGTTTGTGTTACATGTTTAGATGTGGGCGCATGCGGCTTATATACAGGTGCGGCTTGTGTATGTACAAAATCGGTTTTCCTCTTAAAATGTGGTGGGTGCGGCTTATAATCAGGTGCACTCTATAGTCTGCAATTTACGGTAATTTAGCAGGGCAGAGACTAGCCATGTGAGGAAAGAAACCTGAGGGAGACTTATCCTCACTGCCAATGGCCTCTGGATTTTCAGCCATTGAACCACACCCTACCAGTGTGGTACCCCCAATTGAGGAAACACTGAAATATGAAAACAGAAATGAAAAATAAAAACAATTGCAGAATGAAACAGAACAAAAGTATGTAATAAAAGTGAAGTATTAAACAGGATTAGAAGTTAAACAGATACAAAATAAAAATAAAAATGATTGATTTAAAGCCATATTAAAAAAGTGGGTCTTGAGCCTCCTCCTAAGAAAAACAAGGATCCTAGCAGACCTGATGTCCTCCGGCAGACTGCTCCATTGCCAAAATGAAGGCACCTGGGGCAATCGTTTGGCGCGCAGGAGCGCGCTCTCTGATAGGCTGGCACTCTCCTCTTAAGCTGTCATCACCCAGAGGAGAGTGTCAGACTGTACTTGTGTCTCCCTGTGTGTTTTGCCAGATTCCAGTACCAAAGACCTTTCCTGTTTGATTCCTGCATGCCTTCGGTGTCGACCTGTCTCTGCCCCACGCTTACGACCTGCTCTCCTGCCCTGGCCATCGACCTGCCCACTAAGACGTATCGATTCTGCCTTCCTGTCACGGAACTGCCATTCCGTCCAACGCTGCTAGCGACCGACAATCATCGGCTTCCTAAGCAAGCTCTGTCAGCTCAATCCAGTAAAGATTCCTTTAAAACGAACACAATTGGGTCCGAGATGCCATTCTGGTTCCTGACATCCATAGATGATGACCAAAGTGGCTGAATGCTGCTTCACTGTAGGATTTGGTCTTCATCCTGGGAACAGTCAACAAACTGCTGCCTGAGGACCTCAGGGACCGCAAAAGCCAATAAAATAAAAGCAATTTATATAGACTGGTCCAAGACCATGAAGACATTTAAAAGCAAGTAAAAGCATCTTAAAATTGATCCTGAAACACACAGCGATTTTAAAACTGGTGTGATGTGATCCCTCCCCACAGTCCCCATAATCACCCGTGCTGCTGGTTTTGCGATAGCTCTGCTAGCAATACTCTTTTTGGGAAGACCAGAGAGCAGGGCATTACAGTAATCAGTACCTCTGTGTTTGCCTGAGAGAGAAATCGGCAGATTCTGGCTATATTTTTGAGATGATCAAAACCAATTTTAGTTATATTTATGATACATGGAATAACATTGAGTTCAGAGTCGAAAATAACGCCCACGTTTTTAATATAATCTAAAGCTCTGAAATCTTGTAGTTTTGGTCAAAGTTTATTTCTCCGACTTTGAGGATCAATGAGAAAAACCTCTGGTTTGTCTTGGTTGAGCTGTAGGAAGTTTTCTGCCATCCATAACTTAATATCTGAAATGCAATTTAAAAGGGTATCTAAAGGGCCCCTGATGACACGGCAATGTAGAGCTGGGTGTCATCAGCGTAACTATAGAAGTTGACTCTGTGTCTCCTGATGACATTCCCACGGAGAAGCATAATCAGATTAAAAAGTAATGGTCCTAAGATTGAACCTTGGGGAACTCCACATGTAATTTCATGGGTTCTGGAGGAATGCTTGAATGGCAAAGACTATCGGAGGGTCTTCTGCCCAAAGACAAACTCATCAGATAACTCTCCATTTAGAAAGGTAAATAAAAAAGTAAAGTTCGTTGCAAGTTAAAAATCCATTGATTTCTTCTCGCATTACTTTGAGTGACTACGAAAGTTTAAACTTAACAACTAGAGATTTTATTCTTTATTGACATACTCGGAAATCATCCATTAGGCCGGGTTTGACCCCACATGCCTGATCAATATTATTTACATATCTTGTTGTTTCTGCAATGTGCCATAGGTGGGTGATGTTTTACCATACTCTACACCAGCAGTCTCTCATTTTCTGCCAAGCCTTTTCAATGAACAAAGAAAAAAGGGTAGAAAATAAAGAAAAAAAGGGAAAACTATGAAAAATTAAAAGCTAACAGAAAAAAGGAAAAAAATGACAAGAAAAACAGGAGCTGAAAAGGGAAAATTGTGAAAAAAATGAAAAGGAGAAAAATACAGCAAAAAGGGGAAAAGACAAATGAAAAAGGGAAAAGGAAATTAAAAAAGCCAGGAAAAAGGGGAGGAAGACAAGGGAAAAAAATAACAAAATAATACATAAAATGAGCAAAGAATACCCCACAGTGGAACATTATTTTTACTATGTTTTATTATTTTTAGTTGCTTTTTTGTGGAAAAAGAAATATGCAAACATGTGTGCAAAATAAAGAAAATAAGAAAAAAAAGGTTTTCGTTGGTGGCCTTGGCAGCAAGAAGGATGTGAATCATGTCAGCACAAGTGAGGATCATTTAATGTCAAATAAATGCAGTTTTTTCGACCGCCAATTTTTTTAAAAAAATGCAAGTTTCCCAAAATATTTTTTTCATGTTTAAATCAATATAGTTTTCGTTTTTCTAATGATTTTTAATTTTTACCACAAGGAACAATATTATGCTGGGTGGGCGGCACGATTGTGCACTGGTTAGCGCATGTGCGGCACAGTTCTGAGGTCATGGGTTCAAATCCAGCTACCAACCTTCCTGTGCGGAGTTTGCATGTTCTCCCCGTTCTTGCGTGGGTTTCCTAAGGGCACTCTGGTTGTTATTTATTTATTTATTATTCAGCCAGTATCAACCATCAACATGATATCTACCGGAAATCATTTTGTCACGCGAAGCTATGGACGTGACTCGTCGCCTTCGATCGGCACCGGGTTTTTAGACCCAACTGCTGTGTTGGGAGAAATTAGGTGAGCAAACCCCCCAATTCCAACCCTTAATGCCGAGCGCCAAGCAGGGAGGCAATGAGTACCAATGTTGTAAGTCTTAGGTATGACTCGGCCGAGGCTTGAACCAGCGACCTCCCAGTCTCGGAGCGGGCGCCCTACCATCCAGGCTACCGACACATTCCAAAAACATGCATGTCAGTTTAATTGGCCGGTCAAAAAAATTGTCCCTCGCGAATCGTCTGTCCCTGTGTGCCCTGCGACTGGCTGGCAACCAGTTTAGGGTGTCCCCTGCCCACTGCTCGGAGATGGCTGGGATGGGCTCCAGCACCCCCGCGGCCCTACTGAGGATAAGCGGTACAGATAATGGATGGATGGATGCTGGGTGTATAGAAAGTTCGAGAAACTAATAAATTGTGAATCATCATTCCATAATGCAGTGTTCTCGTTTGCCCGCGTCAAATCAACGTGCGGGACGTAACTTTTTTGACACAAAATTGTCATTATCATTTTTTAACAAAGATTTACCGCACTCCAAACTTTTCGTGAGGCAGATCCGCCATTGTTGTTTTGGTCTCGCGGTTCGAGTTTTCGTCTACACGCCGATCTCCAGTTCGAGTTGTGCAGTGAAAGTCCGTTTATTTTTAGAGAACCGGCTTTTTCGGCTCAACCCATTAAAGAGAGTCGGCTCTCAAACGGCTCACTTGCTTTGATGCATTGTATTACGGATGATTATGTTGTATAAAGAAGTTAAGAAAAAAAGGAAGTATAAAAGGAGAAAATGGAAAAAGACAGGTTTGTGGTGATCCCTTTAATCAATATATTACCAACAATAATTGAATGCAGAAAATGAATTCATAATTTGAATAAGAAAATGTTTTATTCTACTTAATCATATTTGCATGTATTTTTTCCTTCTACAGTGAACGTCCGAGCGACTTCATTTTTGAACTTTTTTTATAACAAACCTCATTCATGTCGAGCAACTCAGTGTCTCACAACAAATTGTTCATTAACAATATATATGATATAAGGAAACACATGTGCAATATAACATGTTAAACTACATAGATAAAAACGTTGGAAAAAAAAGATTTTTTTGTATTTTGTAAGGGAAAATACGTCAGTTTGTAAGGGCATGGAGCACACTCAATTTTGGGGACCCATAGATCTTTGTTGGGACCCATAGATTTTTGAGCATGAGAGTCCCCGGGACCCATCACTTTTCAGAGCTAAAATGAACACTGATAAATTATTGGAACAATTCCTTCCGCATACAATTTGCGTCACAAACCCTTGGAAATGGCAGTTCAAAGAAAGCCGAGCAATTGCATCTCTGCACATTGCTCCGAGCAAATCGGGCAAGTCTTCCGGAGGTGGCGAAACATCATTAGAGATACTCGGGAAATATGACACGGTCCCCCCCTTTGGGGGGTTATCCTTTAGTTAAATGAATTGCATCCTGAGCCGCTGCTTTATAAGCTACAGCAAGCTGCCAGGAGAGCACTTAAGCCGTAAGGTTCAAAACACCCCAGCCCACAGACTTTAAAGTACACGCCGCCTCAATAATACAGCTAGGGTTTTTAATATTGCCCTTCCCCTGCACCCTCTTGAATCCATCGGCGTGCACTGGCCAGGGTTGGGTAGGGTTACTTTAACTGGATTACTTTCAATGACTTTTGGATTACTCCAATACCAAATACGCTAATAAAAGACAAAATAAACTAAATAGGAATAAAATGACTACATTTTGTGCAGGCTTGGGGAGTAACGGAATACATGCAACGGCAAAAAGCTGTTTGGATTTATTTTCATGTTGTTTCTGTCGCATTTTATGTTCGTTTTGCCGGAGATCAAAGAGATCAAAGCCAGGAGAGAAAGCTTACCACGTGTTGTGAGTCATCATTGTATTCATATTTAGTTTATTTTGTCTTTAATTAACTTATTTGGTATTGGAGTAGTCCAAAAGTAATTGAAAGTAATCCATTTAAAGTAACCCTACCCAACCCTGTCTATCCATCCATCTATCTATCTATCTATCTATCTATCTATCTATCTATCTATCTATCTATCTATCTATCTATCTATCTATCTATCTATCTATCTATCTATCTATCTATCTATCTATCTATCTATCTATCTATCTATCTATCTATCTATCTATCTATCTATCTATCTATCTATCTATCTATCTATCTATCTATCTATCTATCTATCTATCTATCTATCTATCTATCTATCTATCTATCTATCTATCCATCTATCTATATATCTATCTATCTATCTACAGGGTTGGTTAGGGTTACTTTAACTGGATTACTTTCAATGACCTTTGGATCACTCCAATAACAAATATGCTAATAAGAGACAAAAGAAACAAAATATGAATAAAATGAGTAAATTTTGTACAGGCTTGGGGAGCAACGGAATACATAGAACGGCAAAAAGCTGTTTGGATTTATCTTCATTTAGTTTCTGTTGCATTTTATGTTTGTTTTGCTGGAGATCAAAGAGATCAAAGCCAGGAGAGAAAGCTTACCACGTGTTGTGAGTCATCATTGTATTCATATTTAGTTTATTTTGTCTTTAATTAACTTATTTGGTATTGGAGTAGTCCAAAAGTAATTGAAAGTAATCCATTTAAGGTAACCCTACCCAACCCTGTCTATCCATCTATCTATCTATCTATCTATCTATCTATCTATCTATCTATCTATCTATCTATCTATCTATCTATCTATCTATCTATCTATCTATCTATCTATCTATCTATCTATCTATCTATCTATCTATCTATCTATCTATCTATCTATCTATCTATCTATCTATCTATCTATCTATCTATCTATCTATCTATCTATCTATCTATCTATCTATCCATCTATCTATCAGGGTTGGGTAGGGTTACTTTAACTGGATTACTTTTAATTACTTTTGGATTACTCCAATACCAAATATGCTAATAAAAGACAAAAGAAACTAAATATGAATAAAATGACTACATTTTGTGCAGGCTTGGGGAGTAACGGAATACATGGAACGGCAAAAATGATGTTGGCAAGCTGTTTGGATTCATCTTCATTTAGTTTCTGTAGCATTTCATTTTCGTTTTGCCGGAGATCAAAGAGATCAAAGCCAGCAGAGAAATCTTACCACGTGTTGTGAGTCATCATTTTATTCATATTTAGTTTCCTTTGTCTTTTATTAGCATATTTGGTATTGGAGTCATCCAAAAGTCATTGAAAGTAAGTAGTAAGTTAAAGTAACCCTACCCAACCCTGGCGCTGGCACTGTGGCTCAAGAGAGAGGAGGAAGACCCCCAATTGGATTATGGGGGCCTAGCACTCTCATTTCTTTCCGGGGATCTAGAGGACGGAAAGCCGATCTGCATCACTTGGCCAACCTTGTGGGACGGAGCGATTTTAAAGCGAGAGCTCATAAAATTCTGCATGCCCACTACATTAAAAATGCATGTTGCTGCGAGGTGTTTCAATCATACCGGCATTAATCTTGCATGAAAAAAAACGATTTTTTTTTAATGTAGGCAATTATCAAATTAGTACTAATTGCTTGACAACATCAGAGCTAGTAAAGTGTCTTGAGTAACATGATTACACCATAAGAGTTCAATAGAGGGAAAAAAACGAGAATTTAATTATGGAAGTGTAAGATATCGGTTGTTAAAATGGCTGATTCACTCCCCTCGGGTAGTTTCGGCACATAAAATAAAGAAAGGGAACTTCTGTGCATTTCCTTATATAAAATGGAGTACAACATCGTAATAGTGATACTGCAATTTCTGTACAATAGATTAGGGCTGCAAAAACAAATAATCGATAAAAAAAGATTGAATTGAATTTTATTGTGACATTGCGTTGTCGTACCACTTTGATCCAACAGAGGGCGCCTGGAGACTCATCTCATCTCATTAGCTGCACCGCTTATCCTCAGTAGGGTCGCGGGGGTGCTGGAGCCCATCCCAGCAATCATCGGGCAGTGGGCAGGGGACACCCTGAACTGGTTGCCAGCCAATCGCAGGGCACACAGGGACAGACAACTCACTCGCTCATTCACACCTAGGGACAATTTGGACCGGCCAATTCACCTGAAATGCATGTTTTTTTGGAATGTGGGAGGAAACCGGAGTGCCTGGAGGAAACCCACGCAAGCACGGGGAGAACATACAAACTCCGCACAGGAAGTCTGGTAGCTGGATTTGAACCCACACAGGAGGTTCCCAAGACCTTAGAACTGTGCTGCACACGCGCTTACCACTGCGCCGCCGTGCTTCCCGCCTGGAGACTATTTGTATAAAAAAAATAATAATAATTTTACATACCGTAAATTCTGGACTAAGCCGCTACCTTTTTCCCAAACGTTCAACCCTGCGGCTTATTCAGTGATGCGGCCAATTTATGTAATTTTTTCTAACAGCCGCTCGAGTTCAAGGCACATGACGCAGCTTACAAGCTAAATGCAAACGAACAGTCCGATAAAGAAGGAAACAGAGCTGTCTCTTTCCCATTTTAAAGGAGGACAACTTTGAAGACGACATTTATAGGGAGAAAGATGAGAACGGTTTACTGTGACTTCTACATGTATGGTATGTTTATTTAACTGACCCGTTAACTGTATTGCGAGCGTGTTTTTAGTAGCGTTTTGCTACCCTTCACAGGCACAGTTTGGGATGAAAGTTATATTATTATTATTAAAGCTTTGAAAACTCTCTCAGTGTACCGTCTTTCTTTGTAAATATGTGTAACCATGTATAATATGTATTTGTAACTGTATATTTTTGTCATGTATTTATTTGTATTTATTTTGGACACTTATTCTGATAAGTCTTGCACTGACCAATTAAAAAGAAGGGGCGTAACAGACGCGGGGGATGATGGGAAGTGGGGACCGGTAAAGGTGATTGTTTGTGGACACGGCAGACAAAAGTGGATATATATTTTTCCCACCCTTACCTTTGAAAATATACACTTTTTTCCTGGGATTACTTTTAACGGGACCTGGACTCTGCAGGTCTGCATCATATATTAACTACTGGTATCATTTTCCGTGTATTCTGTCGGCTGTGGTTGTTGAACTGAGTACTCTATGATGCCAGCTGTGATTTTTGAACTGTGTACTCACTGGGTACGGTGTATTCACACTGACTGCTGCATGACTCTGTAGCCAGGACCTTGACTCAGCCTCTTGGCTGGGAGCAAGTGTCTCGGCCTCTTGACTTTGTAGTGTATTATTATTAGACCGATAATGGATAATTGATGAAGAATATAGAACAATAAACTCCTGCAAACCCCCCCCCCCCCCCCCCCCCCTCAGTTAAAATCACAAGACTCAAAGTAGGGTGTGGGTTAATTTTGTGATTGTGTTACAAGTTTCAACTTGGGCGCATGCGGCTTATATACAGGTGCGGCTTGTGTAAGTACAAAAGCGGTTATCCTCTTAAAATGTGGTGAGTGCGGCTTATAATCAGGTGCGCTCTATAGTCCGGAATTTACGGTAGTTTATTTTTTTATCCTTTTTTCATTGCAAAATGTATAATGAGAAACATTGTAAATATGTGTAACCATGTATAATGTGTATTTGCAACTGTATATTTTTGTAATGTATTTATTTCAGACACTTATTCTGATATGTTTTGCACGGGCGAATAAAAAAGAAGGGGCGAAACAAACGCGGGGTGACGGAAAGTGGGGTGAAGGTGAGACCTGTTTGTTGACACAGCGGACAATAGTGGATGTATATTTTTCCCACCCTTACCTTTGAAAATATGCACTTTTTTTCCTTGGATTACTTTTAACGGGACCCAGACTCTGCAGGTCTGCATCAAACCTTAAGTACCAGTATCATTTTCTGTTCATTTTGACGGCTGTGATTTTTGGACTGTGTACTTTTATGAAGGACATTCAGTTTCAATCGCGGGACTTAAAGTCGGGTGTGGGTTAATTTTGTGATTGTGTTACAAGTTTCAACTTGAGCGCATACGGCTTATATATAGGTGCGGCTTGTGTAAGTACAAAAGCGGTTATCCTCTTGAAATGTGGTGGGTGCGGCTTATAATCAGGTGCGCTCTATAGTCCGGAATTTACGGTAGTTTTTTTTTTTTAATCCTTATTCTGATATGTTTTGCACGGGCGAATAAAAAAGAAGGGGCGAAACAAACACGGGGTAACGGGAAGTGGGGTAAAGGTGAGACCTGTTCGTTGACGCAGCGGACGATAGTGGATGTATATTTTTCCCACCCTTACCTTTGTAAATATACACTTTTTTCCTTGGATTACTTTCAACAGGACCCGGACTCTGCAGGTCTGCATCAAACCTTAAGTACCGGTATCATTTTCCGTTCATTTTGACGGCTTTGATTTTTGGACTGTGTACTTTTATGAAGGACATTCAGTTTCAATCGCGGGACTTAAAGTCGGGTGTGGGTTAATTTTGTGATTGTGTTACAAGTTTCAACTTGAGCGCATACGGCTTATATATAGGTGCGGCTTGTGTAAGTACAAAAGCGGTTATCCTCTTGAAATGTGGTGGGTGCGGCTTATAATCAGGTGCGCTCTATAGTCCGGAATTTACGGTATTTTTTTTTTTTTAATCCTTTTTTCATTGCAAAATGTATCATGAGAAACAAAATTGGAATGGAACAGTCAAACACTTGAACGTTTTCAAAGGAACAGAAAGCACTGCAAAAATACAGAGAAAAAGAAAATCTGAAAATAATATGATAGAATAAATGAAGTAAAAATATAAATAAAAAAGTGTCTTAACTCAACAAAAAAGGACAGATTTGTAAACATATTATACATCATTTGCACAGTGTTAATTTCAAATATTTAACCAAAAATACAAATTTGTTGACAGCCAATTCTCTCATGACAATTCCTTCAAACTGTTTCTACTCTTCACTTTCTATTATCGCTTTGGAATTCTTAAAACATTTTCTGCTCCTGCTGTTTTCTTTTCTTCTTTTTTTTACACACTTATACGCGACAAATACGAAAAATGTCCAAAACAAGGTAAGCAGACGACATGGACTTGATAAAATGAGCTATTAGTTAGGTATTTGAAAAGAGTCAAGATTGTATTAGTATGATGGATTAAAAAATAGAGAAAAATGCTGAGAAAACAGACAAAATGCTAAACGGACTGATGGAAACAAAAATTGAGCTGGAAAATGAGCGGAAAGAAATGACAGAAATCAAAAAAGACTTCTCATCTCATCAGCCGTACCGCTTATCCTCATTAGGGTCGCGGGGGGGGCTGGAGCCCATCCCAGCCATCTCCGGGCAGTGGGCAGGGGACACCCTGAACTGGTTGCCAGCCAATTGCAGGGCACACGGGGACAGACAACTCACTCGCTCATTCACACCTAGGGACAATTTGGACCTAGGGACAATTTGGACCTAGGGACAATTTGGACCTAGGGACAATTTGGACCAGCCAATTCACCTGAAATGCATGTTTTTGGAATGTGGGAGGAAACCGGAGTGCCCGGAGGAAACCCACGCAAGCACGGGGAGAACATACAAACTCCGCACAGGAAGTCTGGAGCTGGATTTGAACCCACGACAGGTTCCCATGACATGAACTGTGCCGCACAAGCGCTAACCACTGCGCCGCCGTGCTGCCTCAAAAAAGACTTAATGGGACTTAAGAACAACACGGTAAAAATTGAGAATTAACTTGAGAAAATTAAGGAAGTAATCAAGAATATTAACAACTACACAAAGAAATGGAAAAGAAGATTAAAATTATTCAACCTAAGGCAGATGATTATGAACGAGTTGATTGTCCGAATGATGAACAAAGATCTACCGCACTCCAAACTTTTCTTCAGGCAGATCCGCCATTGTTGTTTTGGTCTCGCGGTTCGAGTTTTAGTCTGCACGCCCATCTCGGCAAACCAGATCTCGTTGTGTAGTGAAAGGAAGTCCGTCTCTTTTTAGAAAACCGGCTTTTTTGGCTCAACTCATTAAAAAGAGCCGGCTCTCAAACGACTCACTTGCTTTGATGATTGATATTACGAATTATGTTGTAGAAAGAAGTTAAGAAAAAAAAAGGAAGTATAAAAGGAGAAAATTAAAAAAGACAGGTTTGTGGTTATCCCTTTAATTGGTATATTACCAACAATAATTTGATGATTAAAATTGAATGAATATATAGATTTATATTATTAATTTGTCGCCGATTTACGATTTCAACCTGGATAACACTAAATTTTGGGGACCCATAGATCTCTGTTGAGGCCCATAGATTTTTGAGCATACAAGTCCCGGGACCCATCACTTCCCACAGGTCAAATGAACACTGATTACGGGACTAAAAGTTCAGACCCTCGCAAAAAATACCAATTAAAACAAAAACATGGAGACAGTGGCTAAACAGGTGATTTCTCAACTCAAAAATGTCTATATAACAGTAAATAGAGACCATGTTGATCTCTGCTAACAGCTGCCATAGAGAATAAATTGACTATTATCTGTTTTGCTACTATGTATTTGCAACTGTATATTTTTGTAATGTATTTACAGGGAGTGCAGAATTATTAGGCAAATGAGTATTTTGACCACATCATCCTCTTTATGCATGTTGTCTTACTCCAAGCTGTATAGGCTCGAAAGCCTACTACCAATTAAGCATATCAGGTGATGTGCATCTCTGTAATGAGAAGGAGTGTGGTCTAATGACATCAACACCCTATATAAGGTGTGCATAATTATTAGGCAACTTCCTTTCCTTTGGCAAAATGGGTCAGAAGAGGGACTTGACAGGCTCTGAAAAGTCAAAAATAGTGAGATATCTTGCAGAGGGATGCAGCACTCTTAAAATTGCCAAGCTTCTGAAGCGTGATCATCGAACAATCAAGCGTTACATTCAAAATAGTCAACAGGGTCGCAAGAAGCGTGTAGAAAAACCAAGGCGCAAAATAACTGCCCGTGAACTGAGAAAAGTCAAGCGTACAGCTGCCAAGATGCCACTTGCCACCAGTTTTGCCATATTTCAGAGCTGCAACATCACTGGAGTGCCCAAAAGCACAAGGTGTGCAATACTCAGAGACATGGCCAAGGTAAGAAAGGCTGAAAAACAACCACCACTGAACAAGACACACAAGCTGAAACGTCAAGACTGGGCCAAGAAAAATCTCAAGACGGATTTTTCTAAGGTTTTATGGACTGATGAAATGAGAGTGAGTCTTGATGGGCCAGATGGATGGGCCCGTGGCTGGATCGGTAAAGGGCAGAGAGCTCCAGTCCGCCTCAGACGCCAGCAAGGTGGAGGTGGGGTACTGGTATGGGCTGGTATCATCAAAGATGAGCTTGTGGGGCCTTTTCGGGTTGAGGATGGACTCAAGCTCAACTCCCAGTCCTACTGCCAGTTTCTGGAAGACACCTTCTTCAAGCAGTGGTACAGGAAGAAGTCCGCATCCTTCAAGAAAAACATGATTTTCATGCAGGACAACGCTCCATCACACGCATCCAAGTACTCCACAGCGTGGCTGGCAAGAAAGGGTCTAAAAGAAGAAAAACTAATGACATGGCCTCCTTCTTCACCTGATCTGAACCCCATAGAGAACCTGTGGTCCCTCATCAAATGTGAGATTTACAAGGAGGGAAAACAGTACACCTCTCTGAACAGTGTCTGGGAGGCTGTGGTTGCTGCTGCACGCAATGTTGATCGTGAACAGATCAAATCACTGACAGAATCCATGGATGGCAGGCTTTTGAGTGTCCTTGCAAAGAAAGGTGGCTATATTGGTCACTGATTTGTTTTTGTTTTGTTTTTGAATGTCAGAAATGTATATTTGCGAATGTTGAGCTGTTAATTTGGTTTCCCTGATGAAAATAAATAATTGAAATGGGTATACATTTGTTTTTTGTTAAGTTGCCTAATAATTATGCACAGTAATAGTCACCTGCACACACAGATATCCTCCTAAAATAGCTAAAACTAAAAAAGCCCCACTCCAACTTCCAAAATATTCAGCTTTGATATTAATGAGACTTTTGGGTTCATTAAGAACATGGTTGTTGTTCAATAATAAAATTTATCCTCAAAAATACAACTTGCCTAATAATTCTGCACTCCCTGTATTTGTATTTATTTTAGACACTTATTCTGATATGTTTTGCACGGGTGAACGAAAAATGAGGGGCGGAACAAACACGGGGTGCCGAGTTTAAGTGGGGACCACTAAAGGTGAGGGACAGAAAGAAGAGGGGGTAAAAAGGTGGTTGGAGAAAAAGGAGTTGCGTGAGTCAATGTGTTCATCTGATATATTTTTACCACCCTTACCTTTGGAAATATACACTTTTTTCCTTGGATTACTTTCAACGGGACCCGGACTCTGCAGGTCTGCATCAAACCCTAAGTACAGGTATCATTTTCCATTAATTTTGCCGGCTGTGATTTTTGGACTGTGGACTTTAATGAAGGACATTTGGTTCTGAGGTTGTGCACTGGCTGTGACTTTTGGACTGTGTGCTTCAATGAAGGACATTGGCTCTGTGGCTAGGACCTTGACTCAGCCTCTTGGCTGAGAGCAAGTGTCTCGGCCCCTTGGCTTTGTAGCATATTATGATTTGACCGATATCGGATAATGGATAATTGATAAAGAATATAGAACAATAAACCTTGCAAAATCCCCCCCCCCAACACATTTAGTTTTAATCGCGGGACTTGAAGTCGGGTTTGGGCTGATTTTGTGTTTGTGTTACATGTTTAAATATGGGCGCATGCGGCTTATATACAGGTGCGGCTTGTGTATGTACAAAATCGGTTTTCCTCCCGAAATGTGGTGGGTGCGGCTTATAATCAGGTACACTTTTTTCCTTGGATTACTTTCAACGGGCACCCGGACTCCGCAGGTCTGCATTAAACCTTAAGTACCGGTATCATTTTCCGTTCATTTTGACGGCTGTGTTTTTTGGTCTGTATCGGGTATGGGTTAATTTCGTGTTTGTATTTCGTTTTTTCAATGTGGGCACATGCGGCTTATATACAGGTGCGGCTTATGTATGTACAAAATCGGTTTACCTCTTAAAATGTGGTGGGTGCGGCTTATAATCAGGGGCCCTCTATAGTCCGGAATTGACGGTACTATGAAAAGTCAATTGAAAGGTTAGCATTTGTTTCGTAAACCCAACAGCATGAAGTTGTCCTTCCCTTGTGAGAGATCTCTACAACAGTTATTTCCCCGATGTTGATGGGAGCACATTTTGGCAGCAAATGCCGCCATTTGTGCAAATGATCCCACACTGACCTTTTGTCAATCGTCATCATCATTGACTTTGTGGCTTCATCTGAACAGAAAACAGAGCGGTTGATTTATTATGTTCTGCGTGGCAAAGTGTAAAGGATAACAGACCAAGTGACTGCGATGACAAGAAAAGTAATGGATTTTAATCTTTGATCCTTCACAGTTTGGCAATAATCTGGGCTGCTTTTTCTCCTCTCCTCATATTAATGTCAGCACAATCTTATTTATTGGATATATTTAAAATACTATCTTTGTAACCGCGGTGTACCCGTCCCACCAAAGATCCACATTCACATTTTTACTACAGTTGCTGCAAATGAATGAGTCACAACACGTGGTAAGCTTCTCTGCTGGCTTCGATCTCTTTGATCTCGTTGGCAGCTCGTTTTAGACTGCCCAAAACATATCAATGAGCTTTCTTTTCAGTTGGGATACAATACGAGTTCAGAAAATCAACCATGATAATTATTTTTACATCCATTTTAACAAGATACTTTTAACAAGAGATCGTATAGTGGTTTTTTAACGTTTACAATGAATTCAACATATTTTTCTTTAGTCTGAATTTTAACCAACATCATCCTTTTTATATATATGAGAAAATAGAAATAATAACAATAATGGGTATAAAAATTTGTACAATTTACCTGCAAATGAATGAGTCACAACACGTGGTAAGCTTCTCTGCTGGCTGTGATCTCTATAAGGGGAATTAGCATTTTATCATTTTGTCATGTTTTGGACAGGGTTGGGTAGGGTTACTTTAACTTGATTACTTTCAATTACTTTTGGATTACTCCAATACCAAATAGGCTAATAAAAGACAAAATAAACTAAATATGAATAAAATGATGACTCACAACACGTGGTAAGCTTTCTCTCCTGGCTTTGATCTCTTTGATCTCTGGCAAAACGAACATCAAATGCGACAGAAACAAAATGAAAATAAATCCAAACAGCTTGCCAACATCATTTTTGCCGTTCCATGTATTCCGTTACTCCCCAAGCCTGCACAAAATTGAGTCATTTTATTCCTATTTAGTTTCTTTTGTCTTTTATTAGCATATTTGGTATTGGAGTAATCCAAAAGTAATTGAAAGTAATCCAGTTAAAGTAACCCTACCCAACCCTGTCCAAAATATGCAAGACGTGCGGCTCTCCAGGACCGGGTTAGCCACCCCTGCTATAGAGCCTTTTCCACATGTTGGCAAACCGATTACATATGCAAAGGTTTGCCAACAGTGGGCATCATTTATTTAATAATTGCAAAATAATCAGGACAGTAAGAACCCTATTTCAACTGTATTTGATACCATCAAGCTAGGAAAGGGTCGTTAAAGTAAAGCCTGCCAGTCGGCCCTAGGCTAAGAAGGCGACCACACAGACCAGCGCTTCCAAGCATGTTCCTGACCAACGCCAGATCCATCGTCCACGAAATGAGTGAATTTAAGCTGCGGATCGCCACGAACAGCTTCGTCCGAAATTGGAATATTTTTGCCATCAAGGAGTCTTGGCTCCCCCGACGCCGCAGTCCAACTAGGAGGACGCACGCTTCACCGGCACGAACGAGACGGAGACTCCGGTAAAAACAGGGGTGAGGGACTATGCGCTATAATAACAGCCGAATCATTGACACACACTGTCCACTCAATATAGAGTTTCTAGCAGTATCGTGTAGACCCTTCTATCTACCGAGAGAGCTAACTGTGGTCATTGTGGCTGTTTACGTTCCACCGGATGCTAACGTTCCACTGGATGCTAACGTTAGCATAGCGCTAAATCTCCGGCCCGCTGCTATCAATAAACAGCAGCTTGAATATAGAATAGAATAGAATATACCTTTATTGTCATTGTTACAAAATGGGTTAACATATTGTGACAACGAAATTGGGCATGCACACTCCGACGGAGCTTTTATCATCGCCGGCGACTTTAATCAGGCATGCTTAAGGACTGTACTTTCCGAATTCATTCAATATGTGGACTGAGCAATTAGGGAAAAAACACTGGACTGTGTGTACAGTAAGATCAAACATCTAGTTGGATCCGGCCATCTCTGTCTGTCCCTTACCCCCTCATACACCCCCCTCCGGAGGAAACCAAAGCCTATACAACAAGGACAGTACAAACATCTTCTTGTTCCTTTATCTCTTTGTTTCCTTATCCTCACTGTAAAATGTGGAACTGGAGTGCCACGTCCAATTTTGTTGTCACAATATATCCCATGTTGTAACAATGACAATAAATGTCCATTCTATTCTATTCTAAAATGGCCAAGTGTTTTACTTTGTCTGATACCAGCAAGCATGCAGTCAAGCTTTGATTTAAAACCTTAAGATAAATGGGCTTGAAATCTACAGAATCAATTCAGGTTCCAGCAATGTTCCCTGTAATTTTCCAGGGGTCTGAGCGTTCACACAAAGTCGGGGAGCAACGCTTGAAACAACAGTGAGCAACAGCAATCCCAAGTGTGGCAACTAAGTCATTATCAAACATGTCCAAAACTTGACATCACGTTACATTTTGCGGAGTTTCCGGCAATGCAAAATCTTTTTTCACTTTTGAATGAATTGGGTAATTTATTATTACAAGGGTTGTACGGCCTAAAAACGTCATTTGTTTTTACATTTCACAAGATTTTCATTTCTTTATTTCCTGGTATTTTTTGTCGCATTATACTAAAATTTTTGGGAGATAATTTAGTCGGTTGCACGATACACAACTGTATTTAATCACGTTTTCTGGTGGAAGTCTAATGTTGGCAACAAGATTCACTTAGTTATTTGAATGCAACACAAACTTGTCTTCTTTTTCCCTGTTTTTATTATTTTTTTTAAGTTCCTTTAAAAAAATCTCATTGTTTATTTTTTTCCTAGGTGTTACTTTGTTCTGTTTGTTCTCTATTTACTTTTTTCCCTTTGTTGCTTTCTTTTCTTTTTTTCGGGCTTTTTTCTTAATTTTTCCTTTTTTTTCTCTTCCTTTTTTTCTAAGCTTTTCAATACTTTTTCAATTTTCTTTTTTGTTCTATTCCCCCTTCCTTTAAGTCATTTTGTACATAATCTTACAAAATATTTGGTCATATAGGGATGAAAGAAGCAAAAACAACCTGAAGAGCCGTTTAGGACCCGAAAGAGCCGGTTCCTTTTAGTGAGCCGAGCCGAAAAAGCCGGTTCTCGAAAAACTCTACTGACTTTACTCAACTACGTTCTACTTCGACCTTGACTTCAAAATACCGAATTTAGAACACAACATCAGGGGAACCCTTGTATTTTTACCTTCATGCACTGTACCTTTGACTTAATTCGCTTCTTAATTAGCAATTTCGAGCCCTGATTTTTGTGAGCTGGCTAGATTTTCTTGTGCGCTGAAAATGTGCGGGCAGTGCGCGATTGCGCACGCGCGCAGTTTAGAGGGAACATTGGGTTCCGGACTCTTGCAGGATATTTTCTCTGTACCTCAGCAAGCGGTCAAGCAGCTACACATGAGCAATCACACACAAATACACGGAAGCATGCACACTCGCACACAAACAGTCTTCAGAAGTCTTCCTGGGGGAGGCGAGGCGCAAGCTAGTAATGGTCGTGTTGGCAACAGAAAGGGGGATTACAGTGCTGTGTCGCTTCACAAACAGCTTTAATGACACGCAGATAAAGACGTGTTCATGGTGCAGCTTATGAAGAACATGCTAATTGCGCCTGCCTCCATCTCAAGTAGCCAATTTGCAGCATTTATAAGGCTGGCGGTTGTAATTTGTCGTACCCGCTTTTATTCAATGGATTTGCAGCTTGTCGTTGGAGAAATCTGCAACCAAAAAGTGTTCAGTGCACAGATTTGGGGGCTTTTTGAACAACAGTTGGGTGAGACCAATGTTCCCTCTAAGATGCGCTCGTGCGCAATCGCGCACTATTCAGAGCTTTTCCGTGCACAAGAAAATTTAGCCAGCTCACAAAAATCAGGGCTCAAAATTTCTAATTAAGAAGTGAATTAAGTCAAAGTTACAGTGCATGAAGGTAAAAATACAAGGGTTCCCTTGACGTTGTGTTCTAAATGTGGTATTTTGAAGTCGAGGCGAAGTAGAAAGAAGTTGAGTAAAGTCGGTAGAGTTTTTCGAGAACCGGCTTCTTCGGCTCGGCTCACTAAAAGGAACTTTCGGGTCCTAAACGGTTGTTTTTGCTTCTTTCATCCCTATATGACCAAGTATTATGTAAAATTATGCACGAAATGACTTAAAGGAAGGGGGAATAGAACAAAAAAGAAAAAAAAAACACCAACATGAAAAAGTAGTGAAAAGCTAATAGAAAAAGAAACAAAAGGAAGAGAAAAAAGAGGGAAAAATTCAGAAAAAAAGCCAGAAAAAAAGAAAAAGAAGAAACAAAGGAAAAAAGTAAACAGAGAACAAAAAGAAAAGCCTGAGAGCTAGGAAAAATAAACACAATGAGATTTTTTTTTAAAGGAATTAAAAAAAAAATAGAAAAAAACAGGGAAAAAGAAGAAAAAGTTTGTGTTGTATTCAAATAATTTCCAATTATACCAACTCAATCTTGTTGCCAACATTGTACTTCCACTAAAAATGTGATTAAATAAATTTGTGTATCGTGCAACCGACTAAATAAGCCCCCAAAAATGTTAGTCTTATGCGACAAAAGATACCAGGAAAAAAAAGAAATGGAAATCTTGTGCAAGAATTGTTGTAAAAACAAATGACGTTTGTAGGCCGTACAACTTTTGCAATAATACATGAGTCAATTCATTCAAAAGTGAAAAAAAACTTGATGTCAAGTTTTGGACATGTTTGATAATGACTTCATTGCCACACTTGGGATTGCTGTTGCTCACTGTTGTTTCAAGCGTTGCTCACCGACTTTGTATACAGTAATCCCTTGCTATTTGGCACTCTGGTTATCCCTAGTTTACTGCTTCGCAGACTTTAAAATCGAATTGTCTTTTTCGTCATTGATGTCAACGTATTGGCATTGTGTCTTAAAGCAACAGCACATAGCGAATGCTATCACAAAGCAAGCTGTTTTTCTGTGTACCGGGTGGGTGTGACTGACTGTGTGCGCGACTGTGATAGGCTGGTGTATGCTGTCAGTCAAACAGCAGGGCGTGGGGAAACCAAAACAAACTGGAAAGCATGTCGAAAATTAGCTTTTAGCGGATCATTACATTGAGAAAAAATCAATTAGTAAAATCAAACTCTAAGGGAAAGTCAGACGAGTGCAAATAAAAGTTAAACACCAACGGGTGCTCTGTGGATTGTTCTCAGGTCCAGAATTGGACAGGGAGAGAAAGCATTAACTTATGAATGCAGTCTATCTACTCCTTTTGAATTCGAGCGTCAATAGCTAGTTTTAGCTTCATTATGAAGAAAAGTCCATGCAACGATAAATAAATTAGTGGATGGCCTGGCAAGCTGTTGGATTGCTAATACTATTGTTTGGGGTTGAGGTGAGCACCAAATCAGGATCCTTGGTCTCAGTATCGCTCTTTGCCAGGAGGCAAGAGAATTGTGATTCACTCTGCATCCACAGATGCTCAGCACTGCAATGTGTTACATACTAATTGTATTAACACTATGCATAATATAATGGGAAAATTCAGCAAATTTGAAAAATAAAATGAAAAAGATGTACAGTAATCCCTCGGTTGTCACGGTTAATGGGGACCGAGACCACCCGCGAAAACTGAAAATCCGCGAAGTAGCAGCGCCCCTTCAAAAATGCTTAAAAATAACGTATACAGGTATACAGTATACCCCCCCGCCATTAAACCGAAGTGATCGCTGGCATGATGGCAAGGAGTTATTGGGTGACTCATCCAAAACTCTTCACACTGGAACTGAATTTACCAAAACATGACCCACAAGTGTAGCCATGTCTTACATATCAATTTACACGGAATAGGACTGTGTCGAAACCACTACAAACCATTCAGTATGATTGTATTAACCGCTCTCAACCACATGCAGCCATCGCAGCTTGTTAACACTACCGGTTACATATTGAAAATAAAAACAGTGAAAATGTGTATTTCACCATGACTAAGCATTGTGCCAGGGCCTCCCCCTCCCCTTCACAATAAGAGTGTCCACACCGTGTCCGCAGTTGACATAAGCTTGCGCTTGCTCAAGTCCATAAATGTTATTATTGAGAAGGTAAGGTATATTTTTTAGACCCGCGAAGCTCTGAACCCGCAAAAGGCCTTGTGGGTATGGCGCCCGCCCTGAGACTGGGAGGTTGTGGTTCAAGCCTCGGCTGAGTCATACCTGAGACTTAAACATTGGTACCCGTTGCCTCCCTGGTTGGCGTTCAGCATTAGGGGTTGGAATTGGGGGGTTTGGTCACCGAATGACTCCCAACACCTCAGTTGGGTTGAGCGAGGGGGCTGGGAATCCCCTCCTCTGAATCAATCTCCCAAAAAGAGTCAGAAATGACTCTAGCCACCTCCCACTAGGGGGATATGGCTGTGGTATATATATAACGATGCCTCCCTCCATGTGATTGCCCAGGATTACTTAACTGTGAGTGATTTGCAACTATATATACAAAAATAAGCAAACTATTTTATCAACATATCCTCTACGCCAAGTAATCGAACAAAGAGTAGAGTGAAGGATGATGATATTAATGAAACCAGACTTGCCAAGGAGAGTCCTTAATGCTAAGACCCAGATATTTCATTTCAATGTTGCCAAAATCAGAGAAAGCAACAAAGTCAACTTCCAAAAGCCTCTCCAACATTTGCATTCACTTTACTCGAGTGCTAAAAAATTTTACCCCGCAGTACCCCAACACACAGGAATCTTGTCTTAGCTTTTTGATTGTTTTTTGTTTTTTTCTTCTTTTGTTGTAGAAAATAAACTTGCATTTGTAGAATAGATTTTTCATACATTTAGAAAGAATTGTAGAAAGACTTGCTTACAGTTAAGAGAAATGTTGTTTACATCTCGCGAAGGTCTCGGCGGACGAATTAGTATAAACAATCCTCCTCAAGGGAGGACAACAGATAACGGCAAAGGGCAAGGTGACATAAACTGGCATAAACTTGAAAACACTTCCAAAAAAGGACGGAACCCTGGGCATGTACGCCTTCAGGCGTGAAAAGGGACGGGGCCAAACCGGGTACACGTGCTATGTTGAAAACTATAAAGACACACGCATATCTTTGATGAGTCTCTTGTTGAAATTGTGTATCAATAAAAAATAACTCCCTCTTATGTCATTTTGATTCCTGCATTTCTTTGAACACGTATGAGACGATTCAACAAATTGATCTTATCTTCAACACTTTTCTGCTTATGGGGGTTTCCAAAAAGCCCGTTTTCAACATGTGACCAACAATAATGTGGCCACGATGGTAATGCCATAAAGAATCCTGTCCGTGAGTGCAAGAGAATGAATCATTCAATAAAATTGTAGAAACCTATCGTCTACAACAAGGGTGTCAGACTCATTTTAACTCGGGGGCCACATGATAGAACAAACATTCTGTCGGGGGCCAGACTATTAGATTAAAGAGAAAGAAAAAGAGAGATAAAGAAATAAGAGAAAGAGGGAGGGAAAAGGAGAGAGGGCGGGACAAAGAAATAAAAGGAGAGAGAGGGAGAGAGCGTGAGAAACAAAAGATAATTGCACAATGCACAATGTCTGACCATTTCCTTTTTCTGCACTATGATGTCTATGTTTGCACCAATGCATATGCTGACTATTTTTTGCACTATGATGACTTTGCACCAAATGCAATATTGCACAACCCTTACGATACCAACGGTATCACGACAACACTGTATGTAACATCCCACATGCCGACATTTCTTGAGTAAATACCATGTAAATTATAACTATAGCCTTATCCCCCTTGTTTTATAACCTTATCTTCTCTGTTCCTTTATCTTCTTGGCTCATACCTCACTGTGAATGTGTAAAACTGGAGTGTCATGCCCAATTTCGTTGTCACACTATGTTAACCCATTTTGTAACAATGACAATAAAGGTATATTCTATTCTATTCTATTCTATAAAAAGAGAAGTTGTGAGAGAAGGGGAAAATAAAGGGAGAGGAAGAAAGAAATCCAAAGAGAAATAGAAAGACAGAAGGAGAGAAATGAAAAAGAAAGCGCGAAGGGTAGGAAGAGAGAAAGAGAAAAGGAAAAAAAGAAAGTTAGAGCAAAAGAGGTTAAAAGACACAGAGAGAGAAAGAGACAAAGAGCAACAAAGGAAGAGAAAAAGACACACAGAGAGTGAAAGAGACGGAGACAGAATGGGAGACAAGGGGTGGAAAAGAGAGAGAGAGAGAGAGAGAGAGCGAGAGAGAGAGAGAGAGAGAGAGAGAGAGAGAGAGAGAGAGAGAGAGAGAGAGAGAGAGAGATATAGTTGTCTGTCCCTGTGTGCTCTGCGATTGGCTGGCAACCAGTTCAGGGTGTCCCCTGCCCACTGCCCGATGATTGCTGGGATGGGCTCCAGCACCCCCGCGGCCCTACTGAGGATAAGCGGTGCAGCTAATGAGAAGAGATGTTATTTTGTTTTGTATTTTTTTTATTTGTATCTTCCTTTCAGAAATATAATGTGTTCAGATCTCACGTCTGGACAGCCGCACACTGCAGCGGGTCGATTTACTTTATTTGCTCTTTTTAGGTATGTTGAGGTAATTTTGTTGTTGTTGGTTTGCTTGTGTTTTGTTGTTGTTGTTGTACAGAGATCCCTTGGTTTTCCAGTTAAGTCAACTGAGTTACCATATATGTGACGGGTGTAATAATAACTTTAGTTTTATTGAAATTCCTGCTGAAATATGTTGTTGTTTTTGTGTGAGTGTCCTGCAATGATGAGTCCAACAGTGCCACCTGCTGGTATGGGGTAGGGTTTGGTTTGGCTTTTGACATGTAACCGGAAGGCAAGGTTTTTGGCAGTCTACAACGAGCTGCCAACGGTAAGACACGATCTGTTGGTGCTCCGTTAAAAGGTCATTTTAAACATTAAATCTCTCAACATGCACAGTAATGTGATTGATGTTGTCAAGCTGTTTGGATTTATTTTCGTTTTGTTTCTGTCGCTTTAATGTTAGTTTTAGCATTTTGTGCTAAAACGCTAATTCCCCTTATAGATCAAAGAGATCAAAGCCAGCAGAGAAGGCTAACCACGTGTTGTGACTTCATTTGCAGCAACTGTAATAAAAACATCATCATCCAGTCCAGCGTGAATGTGGATCTGTGGTGGGACACGTACAACGCGGTTACATCGGTGCCGTAAAGACACGATCTTTTGGTGCTCCGCAAAAAGTATCTTGTTAAAATTCATGTAAAAATGTATTGTGATGGTTGATATTCTAAAATAGTTTTTACATAAACTGAAAAGAAAGCCCTTTAATATGTTTTTGCTGGCAGTCTAGAACGAGCTGCCAACGGTCAAAGAGATCAAAGCCAGCAGAGAAGGCTAACCACGTGTTGTGACTCATTCATTTGCAGCAACTGTTATAAAAACCCTCGTCGTCCAGTCCAGCGTGAATGTGGATTTTTGGTGGGACAGGTACACCGCGGTTACACAAACACAAGTCAGTGGGTAAAACAACAGTCCAATGAAAGACTAAATCCAGCAACCTGTACAATACACACAACACACAGCAGAGTGAGTCAAACTGGTTAAACCTTTATAGGGCTAAATAGCAGTAATAAAACTGTCGCCTCTGCCGGTTTCCTGAAATACATTTCTTTAACACAAAGGCTTGCCATGATTCTCGATCTTTCCTCGGATGGCAACACTTCAATATAGCGAGGATGAAATCACAATGCTGGAGAGTCTGAACATGTTTATTTATGTAGTTTAACATGTTATATTGTACAACTCATTATCTCATTTCATTAGCTACACCGCTTATCCTCAGTAGGGTCGCGGGGGTGCTGGAGCCCATCCCAGCATTCATCGGGCAGTGGGCAGGGGACACCCTGAACTGGTTGCCAGCCAATCGCAGGGCACACAGGGACAGACAACTCGCTCGCTCATTCACACCTAGGGACAATTTGGACCGGCCAATTCACCTGAAATGCACGTTTTTGGAATGTGGGAGGAAACCGGAGTGCTCGGAGGAAACCCACGCAAGCACGGGGAGAACATACAAACTCCGCACAGGAAGTCTGGTTCTGGATTTGAACCCAAGCAGGAGGTTCCCAAGACATGAACTGTGCCGCACATGCGCTAACCACTGCATCACCGTGCTGCCCTAATTAAGTAGAATAATACATTTTCTTATTTAAATTATGAATTCATTTTCTGCATTAAATTATTGTTGGTAATATACTGATTAAACCTGTCTTTTTTTCATTTTCTCCTTTTATACTTCCTTTTTTTCTTAACTTCTTTATACAACATCATCATTCGTAAAATATTGCATCAAAGTAAGTGAGCCGTTTGAGAGCCGGCTCTCTTGAATGAGTTGAGCCGAAAAAGCCGGTTCTCTAAAAAGAGACGGACTTTCACTACACAACTCGAGATCGGCGTGCAGACGAAAACTCGAACCGCGAGACCAAAACAACAATGGCGGATCTGCCTGACGAAAAGTTTGGAGTGCGGTAAATCTTTGTTAAAAAATGATAATGACAATTTGGTGTCAAAAAAGTTGCGTCCCGGGGATGCACGTTGATTTGAGACGATGCGTCCCCAGCAAAAATAATCAAGGACACGGGCAAACGAGAACACTTATACCTGACAGTTTTGCAAAAGTCCGCACAGGCCATTTAGATCAATAAGCTAAAAATAGCCCGTTTTGATTTCCAGATGCTGTTTGGATGTGTAGTGGGACCCTTATCTTCGCATGTGAGGAGAAAATTAAGACCTTGAAACCTTTCTTAAGTGAATGTGGAGTTTGTCACATCTGGCCAAAGAATGATCAAAGAGAGTAGCGGGTTCTTAAAAAAGGGAAAAAAGAGAATGAATGGGAGGGATAGAAGCAAACGTCAGCATGGGATTTAGAAACTTCAAAAAAAATTGCCATGATGTGGCAAAGAAAGTGCGCCTGCAGCAATTCCTCCATGGACATTTACACGATACTTTGAGCTGCATACTGATGTTTAAAATGCAAGCTGTAACATTCTGTCCACCTCTACACTAGTGTTTTTTGTTTGTTTATCTGCAGGGTTGGGTAGGGTTACTTTAACTGGATTACTTTCAATTACTTTTGGATGACTCCAATAATACCAAATATGCTAATAAAAGACAAAAGAAACTAAATATGAATCAAATGATTACATTTTGTTCAGACTGTCACAGGCACCGTTGGGTAGGAAAGTAATATTATTATTATTAAACCTTTGAAAACTCTCTCGGTGTACCGTCTTTCTTTGTAAATATGTGTAACCATGTATAATATGTATTTGCAACTGTATATTTTTGTAATGTATTTATTTCAGACACTTATTCTGATATGTTTTGCACGGGCGAATAAAAAAGCAGGGGCGAAACAAACGCGGGGTGACGGGAAGTGGGGACCGGTAAAGGTGAGTGTTTGTGGACGCGGCGGACAATAGTGGATATATATTTTTCCCACCCTTACCTTTGGAAATATATTATTTTTCCTTGGATTACTTTCAACGGGACCCGGACTCTGCAGGTCTGCATCAAACCTTAAGTACCGGTATCATTTTCCGTTCATTTCACCGGCTGTGATTTTTGGACTGTGTACTTTTATGAAGGACATTCAGTTTAAATCGCGGGACTTAAAGTTGGGTTTGGGTTAATTTTGTGTTTGTGTTACATTTAGTGGCTCAGGAGGTAGAGAGCTCGTCTTGGGCTCAAGAGATCGCAGGTTCGAATCCCGGTTTCTCCTTGTTACATGTCGAAGTGTCCTTGGGTAAGACACTGAACCCTTAATACCCCCAATAAGCAGGTTAGCGCCTTACATGGCTGCACGGCCGCTTTTGGGAAATGTGAAGCACAGTGTAAAGCGCTTTGGGAAGTCTTGACTTGAAAAGCGCTATATAAATACAGATCATTTCATTTCATTTCATTTGTTTAATGTGGGCGCATGCGGCTTATATACAGGTGCGGCTTGTGTAAGTACAAAATCAGTTTTCCTCTTAAAATGTGGTGGGTGCGGCTTATAATCAGGTGCGCTCTATAGTCCGGAATTTACGGTATACAATTTCCACCTACCTTTAACTATTTTGAGATGCCTTCAAAGTTTTTTGCAATACCGTTCTTTGGCTTTAATGGTTTAACTTTATATTGTTTGGCCGGCCTTGTATTTTGTCACAGTTTTGTATTGTTTTTTGTTTTTTTTTGCACAATAAAAAGGTAGAAGATTGCACAGGGTGTCGGATGCTTTATTTGGGCATGAAAGGTTAGCCCGAGATGCTAGAGAGCCTTAAAAGGTTTTGCTTGTCCACGCCATGTTGCTGTGTATTCTCCGAGTGGGCCGGCAGCGAGCCCGGCAGGTGTCAAAACAGTGCTTTGCACTCAATGTGCCACTGGTGTGACTTTACAAACCACACCTTTATCCCTTGCCAACAAAACCAACACGGGTTATAAAATATAAAAATGGACCTTGCAACAAGCAAAAAAAAACCCTTTAACAATAATCATCTGACAGAAATGGTATGTGTTATATGCTATCATCAGGGTTGGGTAGGGTTCAGGCCCGCGAAGGGATTGAATCCGGGCCGCGAGACAACACTCAGAGAAGCGCAAGAGAAAAACAAGCTGCAGGTTGCCTCGAACAGAGACACTGTACTTGTATTTCTTTCTCTCTAGCTCTCTCTCTCTTTTCCAGCCATTTGCTCCTACTCTGTCTCTGTCTCTTTTACTCTTTGTGTCTGTCTTTTTCTCTTCCTTTGTTGCTCTTTGTCTCTTTCTCTCTGTGTGTCTTTTAACCTCTTTTGCTCTAACTTCCTTTTTTTCCTTTTCTCTCTCTTCTCTCTCTCTCTCTTCCGACCCTTTGCGCTTTCTTTTTTATTTCTCTCCTTCTGTCTTTCTATTTCTCTTTGGATTTCTTTCTTCCTCTCCCTTTCGTTCCCCCTCTCAGGACTTCTTTTTTTATCTCTTTTGTTTCTCACGCTCACTCCCTCTCGCTCTTTCTTTGTCCCTCTCTCCTTTTCCCCTCCCTCTTTCTCTTGTTTCTTTATATCTCCTTTAACCAAACTGGGCAGAAACTGAACCAATCTGCAATAAACAATGTTAATATCTCATTAAAAACACTTTCATTAATTAGCCTACTGCTTGGTTTTTCGGATTTAAGAAGGATTATTCACCGGTTGGTCCAAGTACCCAAATTAAACTGTGCCCAACTGATAAAATATTTGGATTGAACCACTTTCACGAATTATGATGTTAAGCCTAAGAGATGTATTTTTGTCGTTTTTCTCTAGTGTATTTGCAGGGTTGGGTAGGGTTACTTTAACTTGATTACTTCCAATTACTTTTGGATTACTCCAATACCAAATACGCTAATAAAAGACAAAATAAACTAAATATGGGCAGCACGGCGGCGCAGTGGTTAGCGCTTGTGCGGCACAGTTCATGTCATGGGAACCTGTCGTGGGTTCAAATCCAGCTCCAAACATCCTGTGCGCAGTTTGTATGTTCTCCCCGTGCTTGCGTGGGTTTCCTCCGGGCACTCCGGTTTCCCCCCACAATCCAAAAACATGCATTTCAGGTGAATTGGCCGGTCCAAATTGTCCCTAGGTGTGAATGAGCGAATGAGTTGTCTGTCCCTGTGTGCCCTGCGATTGGCTGGCAACCAGTTCAGGGTGTCCCCTGCCCAATGCCCGGAGATGGCTGGGATGGGCTCCAGCCCCCCCGCGACCCTAATGAGGATAAGCGGTACGGCTGATGAGATGAGATAAACTAAATATGAATAAAATGACTAAATTTTTTGCAGGCTTGGAGTAACGGAATACATGGAACGGCAAAAATGATGTTGGCAAGCTGTTTGGATTGATTTTCATTTTGTTTCTGTCGCATTTTATGTTCGTTTTGCCGGAGATCAAAGAGATCAAATGTCACGAGGTGGAAGGGGTGACCGGACCAGAACGGAGGCAGGAGGCAGGAAGGGAGAACTCAATTGCGTGACGATCAAAAACTTTTATTTACCAAAATAAAAGTTGTCCAAAACTCAGGGACAAGACAGAACAAACAGTCTTTAACAAAAACGTGCAAACACAGGTTTCTTCCAACTCAACTAAACAGGACAAGGCATGACAGAACAGAAAAGGTATAATGAGCCAGCAACCGCAAAACCCACAATCCAGCCTTAAATAGCAGACACGCAATTAGTTGAACTGCTTCAGCTGGTGCCCAGGGGGCGGGGCAGACCGGTCGCCGAGGCGACCATGACATCAAAGCCAGGAGAGACAGCTTACCACGTGTTGTGAGTCATCATTTTATTCAGATTTAGTTTCTTTGGTCTTTTATTAGCATATTTGGTATTGGAGTAATCCAAAAGTCATTGAAAGTAATCCAGTTAAAGTAACCCTACCCAACCCTGGCTATCATCTGGAACCTGCTGCATCGGTCAAGATTTTGGAACCGTATGATGTCAAGCGGACATTCTATTACCAATATTTCATGATGATGTACTGAATGTGTATTGTAAATTGATTCCTGGTCATCCTGGAATGGGGATGACCTCATTTGAATTATAATCCTGCTCCTCCGGGGCGGCAGTAGCTCAGGAGGTAGAGCGCTCGTCTTGGGATCAAGGGATCCCAGTTCGAATCCGGGCTCGTCCGTGTTACATGTCGAAGTGTCCTCGGGTAAGACACTGAACCCCTAATACCCCCAATAAGCAGATTAACGCCTTACATGGCTGCAAGGCCGCTATTGGGAAATGTAAAGCGCTTTGGTGGTTTGTTAATTGACTTGAAAAGCGCTATAGAAATTCAGATCATTCCATTCATTCATTATGTCCAATAATAGCTTCAGTTAAGAAATATATGATAACGCAATGGACTACATTTATAATCAATATCAACGATACACTCTTCACATCACATATTCAAAAAATGAATTAAATACATACCAAGGGGTGCCAGCTCAACAACTCATCAGTAATAAAATCAAAGATCATACAATCCAAATGTTTAATAAAGCCATATGTCTCCCTTACATCCCGTTCCACAGTGTCCAAACAGGAAGTGAAATAATAACACTTGCTTAAAAATTGAAATAATAATGTGGCCAGTGTTTAACAGATAACCGAAAACATACAGATTTATATGCAAATGAAGTAAAAAACAATTTAATTTTGCGTTTTATCTGGTAGCACCTCATTGACCGATCACAGCACGTCTCTACAGAGCACGCAGTGTTCATTTTACCTGTGAAAAGTAATGGGTCCCGGGGACTCGCACGCTCCAAAATCTATGGGTCCCAACAGAGATCTATGGGTCCCCAAAATTTTGTGTGCTCCATGCCCTTACAAACTGTCGTATTTTCCCTTACAAAATACCAAAAAATTCAAACATGTTTATTTATGTAGTTTAACATGTTTTATTGTAGATGTGTTTCTGTCGTGATTGCTATCTCGAGTCACCTGGAGCAATCACGTGGACGCCTTCCGATTGGCTATTTTCCCTTCTTAAGCACGCTACGCCCAGACCTCTTCGTCCGAGGATTACGTTTGTACCCTGTATGACTCTCCCGATTACCTGTTCCGTCTTGATCTGATTACCTGATTCTGCCTGCCTCCGATCCGACCTGCTTCCGTCCCACGCTACGATCTTCTCTCCAGCCCCGGTAAACTTGACCTGCTAGACTTCCGCACTCCGATTGGTTACGTGTTCCGAAGCTACTTTCCCGGCTCCGCTGCTGACGTCCGACAGCCATCGCGTCTCCCGCTAGCCCTGCACGCTTACCTAAATAAAGAACTGTAACGAACGCTCTGGGGTTTCCTGTTCTGTTCTGGTCCTTCTGACAGTTTCCTTGTATCATATATATTGCTAATGAACATTTTGTTGTGAGACACTGAGTTGCTCGACATGAATGAGGTTTATTATAAAAAAAGTTCAAAAATGAAGGCGCTTGGACGTTCACTGTAGAAGGAAAAAATACATGCGAATTAAATTAAGTAGAATAATACATTTTCTTATTCAAATTATGAATTAATTTTCTGAATTAAATTATTATTGGTAATGTATTGATTAAAAGGGATGATCACAAACCTGTCTTTTTTCATTTTCTTCTTTTATACTTCCTTTTTTTCTTAACTTCTTTATACATCATAATCATTCGGAATATAATTCATCAAAGCAAGTGAGCCGTTGGAGAGCCGGCTCTTTAATAAGTTGAGCCGAAAAAGCCGTTTCTCTAAAAAGAGACGGACTTTCACTACACAACTCGAACTGGAGATCGGCGTGAAGACGAAAACTCGAACCGCGAGACCAAAACAACAATGGCGGATCTGCCTGACGAAAACTTTGGAGTGCGGTAAATCTTTGTTAAAAAATGATAATGACAATTTCGTGTCCAAAAAGTTGCGTCCCGGGGACGCACGTTGATTTGACACGATGCGTCCTCAGCAAAAATAATGCATCTAGGACGCAGCGACGTGGGCAAACGAGAACACTGAGCACCAACAGTATGTCGAAACACTACCGCGATGTCACTGAGCATCTCTCAGCAAATGGAAAAACAATGACTGCTGGACATTAACGGAAGGTTCCGCTTAAATCACCGTGCCCTATTGAAATAAAGTGCATGGGACACTTTATTGATATGCTGTTCCTATAAAAGCCTGAATACGCCAAGCTAAGCTGATTTAAGAGGCATCGGAATGGTTTCATTACAGTAAAATGCATCCATGTTAATAGGACCCTTAAGTTGTATGTGGACAAAAGAATCTTACTAGTGTCCTGTGTAAAGACACTTGGTATGTTTACATGGGAATAGGGAATAGTCAGTTTGATTTCACCATAGTGGGTTTTTGTACCTATCTGAAGACTCTATTCACATGACTTCACAAAACTGCAATATTTGCAATGCTCCTGTGTTACTCGTACTATCCACTGCTTGTAAAAGTATGAACACATCCTGTCGAAACTTTGAAGATTGTTGTAAAATAATCCGAAACTGTATGTTCCGTCAAAGTTTCCATGCATACTACCGTAAATTCCGGACTATAAGCCTAGATGGTAAGGCGCCCGCTTTGAGACTGGGAGGTCGCTGGTTCGCGCCTCGGCCGAGTCATACCAAAGACTTATAACATTGGTAAAATGGCGGCGCCCTCTGTTGGCTGCGGCTGCATCGGCTCGCTACAACGGGTCAGGTGTATCGACATTTCGTTCTGTGTACATTGTTACACAGAATGACAATACAAAGGAAATTATTATTATTATTATTATTATTATAAGCCGCTACTTTTTCCCCAAACATTCAACCCTGCGGCTTATTCAGTGATGCGGCCAGTTTATGTAATTTTTCTAACGGCCGCCAGCGGCGCTCGAGTACAAAAGGTAAGATTTAGACCGGTGGAATATATGCGCCGAGGAAGACTGCAACTTCTTGGCTTGACTAGCGGCGAGAAATCTTTCACTAAAACTGGCCGCATGCGAAAGGCAACTTTTTCGCAAGTCTGCCAGTGGATCCTGACAGCGTGGGGCAGCATCAAAAAATCCACCATCACCAACCGGTTCCGAAAAGCCGGTCTGCTGCGTGACGGAGAGCAGGGCACAGAATCAGGAGTGGATGGGAGCGTGGGACGACGTCTATATGACAAAGTTTCTTTCCAACAGTGAGGAAGACGACTTTGATGGCTTCAGTTCTAAGGAGGAAGATGAGGACGGTTTACCGTGATTTTTACAAGTACGGTATGTTTTTTTAACAAACCCTTACTGTGTTGCGAGCGTGTTGCTAGCGTGTTGCTACCATTAACTTCCCGGATGAAAGTTATATTATTATTATTAAAGCTTTGAAAACTCTCTCGGTGTACCGTCTTTCTTTTTAAATATGTGTAACCATGTATAATAATATATATAATATATATATTATTATACACTAAATTCAAGTGTTGTGTATATATATATTTATATAATATAAGTATTTGCAACTGTATATGTTTGTAATGTATTTATTTGTATTTATTTTGGACACTTATTCTGATATGTTTTGGACGGGGGAATGAAAAAGAAGGGGCGTAACAAACGCGGGCTGACGGGAAGTGGGGACCGGTAAAGGTGAGTGTTTGTGGACGCGGCGGACAATAGTGGATACATATTTTTCCCACCCTTACCTTTGGAAATATACACTTTTTTCCTTGGATTACTTTCAACGGGACCCGGACTCTGCAGGTCTGCATCAAACCTTAAGTACCGGTATCATTTTCCGTTCATTTGCCGGCTGTGATTTTTGGACTGTGTACTTTAATGAAGGATATTCAGTTACAATCGTGGGACTTAAATTCGGGTCTGGGTTAATAATGTGTTTGTGTTACATTTTTTTAATGTGGGCGCATGCGGCTTATATACAGGTGCGGCTTGTGTACGTACAAAATTGGTTTTCCTCTTAAAATGTGGTGGGTGCGGCTTATAATCAGGTGCGCTCTATAGTCCGGAATATACGGTAGTTTATATTGTGAGGCAGGGTTGGGTAGGGTTACTTTAACTGGATTACTTTCAATTGCTTTTTGATTACTCCCTTACCAAATATGTTAATAAAAGACGAAATAAAACTAATTATGAATAAAATGATTACTCACAACACGTGGTAAGCTTTCTCTCCTGGCTTTGATCTCTTTGATCTCCGGCAAAACGAACATAAAATGCGACAGAAACAAAATGAAAATAAATCCAAACAGCTTGCCAACATCATTTTTGCCGTTCCATGTATTCCGTTACTCCCCAAGCCTGCACAAAATTTAGTCATTTTATACATATTTAGTTTCTTTTGTCTTTTATTAGCATATTTGGTATTGGAGTCATCCAAAAGTAATTGAAAGTAATCCAGTAAAAGTAACCCTACCCAACCCTGGTGTGGAGAATAACTTCTGAGGAGCATTACAACAAAAACCTTCAACACAACAAAGCTTCTCTTATATTTGTAAACAGCAAAATATCATTAGTCAGTTATCTTTCTAACACACAGATTAACAATCCTAAATCCAGAACAGGTTCAATGTTTACACGTTTACGCAGCAAATAAGAGAAGGAAGGGAAGAAAAATCCCCCGACACACTCCAAACCACAGAATAATCACTCGGGATAATCTTTGCTGAAAAGCAATTCTTTGTAGACATTGATCGAAAGCGCGACATCAGGATCAAAATCAGCCTAATTATTGGTAGGCGTCTACCTGCTTTCTAGTACATTGTTCATTTGATTTGGATGAAAGTGCAGATCAATAGATAATGTGCCACGTTTGTTTATACTGGATGTGTTCCAATTTGCTTGTTTTTTTCTTTCATTTCTCAGGGCACAACGTGCATGCATATTGATGACTAAATGCTGGCATATACAAAAAGCTTCTATGAGAGAGATGTACAGTTTGGTTCTGATCCAAATTGGATTGCTCGCCTCTGGCATTGCTCTGCACTTGACACACTACTCCATAAAACGATGGCTCTTGTTGTCTGAGGCGGAATGCTACCCCAGCCATTAACTGTGAAAAATACTGTGTACAGCGGAACCTCGGTTCTCGACCAAAATCCGTTCCGGAACCCTGTTCGAAAACCGATTTGTTGAATCACCGAATTTCCCATTAAAAGTACCGTATTTTCCGCACTATAAGGCGCACCGGGTTATAGGGCGCACCCCCAAAAAATAGTTTTTGGTCCTATATCTTCCATAGATAAGGCGCACCGGATTATAAGGCGCTACAATGGGAACGTCGACAAAACAGTCAGATGATTCAGTCCAACTGATTACCCCCTTAACATTCCCAAAGCTTACAAAGAAGCAAATACGTGTCGTAGACACGTGCGGATGCGGTGTCCGTACGATGTCACTCAAATGCATCGTTTCAAATATCATTCGGAAGGTTAAAGTCTTGGGATATAAGAAATGCCAACCATTCCTTAGTTTCTATTTTCTTTTTCGCTCGCAACTTTACTGTGCATCTGACAATAAACACTTGGAATTGAGTTGAATTCACTCAACTCATCACAGCAACATCAAGATCGTTCTAAAACAAGATACCGGGAAAATATAAAACCGCATAGCACACCTAAGTTCTCACGTTCAATAATGATCCGCAACCATGGTCTTCTGACAACCGTGAGTGAAGTAAATCCAGGAGAGTAAAATGTTTTAATACAGACTAATGAAACATGTTTCTTTATGGCGTAGTTTAGCAAGCTTGCTATTCAGTCATCTTTTTCGGCCAATTGCAGGGTTTGTTTCGGCCCTCTAGCCTATCCGAGGCTCTGAATAACTTCAGCCAATAGCGATCGATTTAACGGATGATTGACACATCTTTTTCAGCCAATTGCAGGGTTTGTTTTGGCCCTCTAGCCTATCCGAGGCTCCGAATAACATTAGCCAATAGCGATCGATTCAAATGATGATTGACGCATTGGTTAGCCAATGAAACGCCGGTATATAAATCCCATCATACACCGCTGACTACTCCACGTTCGGGGGAAAATCGAGTCGGCGGCTGTTGCGTAAGTTGGGAGACCTTGCGATTTAATATTGAGCCATATATAAGGCGCACTGTATTATAAGGCGCATGGTCAGCTTTTGAAAAAAATTAAGACTTTTAGGTGCGCCTTATAGTGCGGAAAATACGGTAATGTAAAATTGTTTTAATCCGTTCCAACACCCTGAATGTTTACCATGAACGTAAACACGAAGCTAACCCAGGCCGTACGAAAGATTACGCTAACATGAACTTGTAAAAATTTAAAAAAGTATTATGAATAGGATTTCTTACCTTTGTGGTGGACGGTGGGGAGAGAAAAAACATCAAAAGTTTTTCAGCCTCTTTCAAAACTTGCGGCAGTTGCTTGCTTATAGCGCTAACTTCCTTAGCCGCATCACTCGATTTCACAGCCTCCTTATTCTTTACTATCGTACTGATCGTAGATTTAGCCATGCTGTATTCACTATCAACATCGGAAATTCGTACACCTCTTTCATATTTAGCTATTATGTCTTTCTTAAAGGCAATAGTTGCACAAACAACTTGTCTTTTTTCACCTGTCCTGCTTGCACCGACCTTCTTCGGAGGCATAATTAGGGGCTAAAACACCCGTACGCCGCTCAGCATCGCACCCTAGCGTTCAAACTCCGATTTTTTGACCGAACAGCGAAGCAAGAATTTCTGGAAATTTTTGGTTGAACACCGATTTGTCCGAACTTAGAGGCGTTCGAAAACCGAGGTTCCACTGTATATGTTGCGACTTATTTAAGAATTTGTGTTACTGCTAAATGCTATTGCACTGAAAGTCCCTATTTTTTTTGCTACTTTTTCAACATAGCGGCTTTGAATACGGTGCAGAAAATGGCAAGCTGCTCTTTTCCACGACGCATTCACTCGAAATACAGGACACTGCAGTGGCATCTGGAAACATTTCTGACACCCTTTTAAAAGAGAAATCAGGCAATATTTTTCCCAAAATTATTCATATACAGTGGAACCTCGGTTTTCGAACGCCTCTCAGTTCGAACAAGTCAGAGTCCGACCAAAAATTTCGAGAAATTCTTGCTTTGCTGTTCGGTCAAAAAATTGGAGTTCGAACGCCGGTCATGCATGAGTGCGTACGCTAGGGTGCCATGCTGAGCGGCGTACGGGTGTAGATCGCCCCCACCCCTGGTGACCAACTGTTATCACGTGCGCACTTGCCTCTTTTTGCTTTCGCTTTTAATATCGGTGAACGGAGTGTTTTAGCCCCTAACTATGCCTCCGAAAAAGGTCGATGCAAGCAGGACAGGTGAAAAAAGAAAAGTTGTTCGTACAACTATTGCCTTTAAGAAAGACATAATAGCTAAATATGAAAGAGGTGTGCGAGTTTCTGATCTTGCTAGGGGAATACAGCATGCACCTTCTGCTGACCACCACAAAGGTAAGAAATCCTATTCATAATTATTTTCTTTATCTTTTTTTTTTACACGTTCGTGTTAGCGTAATCTTTCGTACGGAAGATAATGCGAACGTACGATTAGCCTGGGTTAGCTTTATGATTCGAGTTAAACATTCAGGGTGTTGGAACTGAGCCCAAAATTCAGGGTGTTGGAACGGAGCCCCCTTTTCAATAAAGCGCTAGCCACTTGTGGTGCTAAATGACTTGTAAACGACCTGTTTTTTTTTTTTTTTTTTTACACGTTCATGTTAGCGTAATCTTTCGTACGGAAGATTTCGATAACGCGAACGTACGATTAGCCTGGGTTAGCTTCTTGTTTACGTTCATGGTAAACATTCAGGGTGTTGGAACGGATTAAAACGATTTACATTATTTTTAATGGGAAAAATGATTTCGGTGATTGAACAAATCGAACAGGGTTCCGGAACGGATTATGGTCGAGAACCGAGGTTCCACTGTACTTTATTTTTAGGTGTTTATCCTGGACTACCCATGTTAATCTCAGTGCAATAACTGTTCACTACGTTGTTATCAATAAAATAAAGACAATTGAATTAAATTAATTGCGCCTCGGTCCCGTTAGACAGCAGCTTTGCCGGACTTGTTTGGCGTTCCACTAAATAAGAAGCACGCTCCAGAACAATCTGTAAACGGGTGGGAAGAACCTGTCCTGGCACAACCTTTGTTGTGATTTGGTTCTTTAACAATAAATTCACCCAGATGGGCCTCCCTGGAGGTAAAATCTCCGTGTCTGGTGCAGATTTGTTTTGATCTGCTCGGCACTAGACAAATGGCTGGAGGTGAAGCGGGGAAAAAAAGAAGGGGATGATGAACGGGCTGAAGACGGCTATGCACGCAGGATCTGGACCTTGGCAGGCTTCCAAGCCCATCATGTGTGGAAGTGAGTGACATGTTGTTTTAACTGTGCCTGTCCAAACAAATGCTTGCATTGTGCATGGACAGATGCATGAAAATAAATGGAACGCTTTGTACTGCATGTAAATGAAATAGCAAATATGTTAAAATTGTGTGTCTGGGAATTAGCTGGACAAAATCCATCGTAAAGATGGATTAATTAATTTTTCCATCAAGAAACCGACAGTGGTTAGCAAGAATTTTTTTAGGCCATTAACTTGTATAAAAAGTAAGTACCGTATTTTCCGCACGATAAGGCGCACCGGGTTATAGGGCGCACCCCCCAAAAATTGTTTTTGGTCCTATATTTTCCATACATAAGGCGCACCGGATTATAAGGCGCTACAATGGGAACGTCGGCAAAACAGGTAGGGCTACTTTAACTTGATTACTTTCAATTACTTTTGGATTACGCCAATACCAAATATGCTAATAAAAGACAAAAGAAACTAAATATGAATAAAATGAGTAAATTTTGTGCAGGCTTGGGGAGTAACGGAATACATGGAATGGCAAAAAGCTGTTTGGATTTATTTTCATTTTGTTTCTGTCGCATTTTATGTCAGTTTTGCCGGAGATCAAAGAGATCAAAGCCAGGAGAGAAAGCTTACCACAGGCGCGGTTTGGGATGAAAGTTATAATATTATTATTAAAGCTTTGAAAACTCTCTCGGTGTACCGTCTTTCTTTGTAAACATGTGTAACCATGTATAATATGTATTTGCAACTGTATATTTTTGTAATGTATTTATTTTAGAGACTTATTCTGATATGTTTTCCACGGGCGAATCAAAAAGAAGGGGCAAAAACAACGGGGGCTGACGGGAAGTGGAGTAAAGGTGAGACGTGTTTGTGGACGCAGCGGACAATAGTGGATATATATTTTTCCCACCCTTACCTTTGGAAATATAATTTATTTTTCCTTGGATTATTTTCAACGGGACCCGGACTCTGCAGGTCTGCATCAAAGCTTAAGTACCGGTATCATTTTCCGTCGACTGTGGTTTTTGGACTGTGTACCTTATATTCAGTTACAATCGCGGGACTTTGGGTTAAATTTGTGATTGTGTTACATGTTTTAATGTGGGCGCATGCGGCTTATATACAGGTGCGCCTTGTGTAAGTACAAAAGCGGTTATCCTCTTAAAATGTGGTGGGTGCGGCCTATAATCAGGTGCGCTCTATAGTCCAGAATTTACGGTATAAAAACAGCGCGTGGGTCGCATTATTTGTTAACGGTTGCAATAATATTTCAATTCTTGTATTTTTGCACCTTGCATGATGAAATTGTTTTTGGGCGTCCCGGAGCATCAATTTAGGCATCAGCAATTAGCTAATAGTTTTTCACCGCTTTCAGGACTTGCTTCACACTACGGAGATGGCTACTTTGTCATGCTACGTGCAATGAAGATCGTGTGATCTCCTCATTTACGTCGTATGGACACCTATCGCTGAAAGGTACCGTTTTTTTCCTAGCTCATCTCAGAGTCTGATTCATCATCATTTGATAAAGTCTCAGATAATTACCGTATTTTCCGCACTATAAGGCGCACCTAAAAGCCTTTATTTTTTTTCAAAAGCTGACCATGCGCCTTATAATACAGTGCGCCTTATATATGGATCAATATTAAGTCGCAAAGTCTTGCAACTAAGGCAAGCAGCCGCCGACTAGATTTTCCCCCGAAGGCGAAGTCGTCCGCGGTGTATGCTGGGATTTATATACCGGCGTTTCATTTCCTAACCAATGTGTCAATCATCATTTGAATCAGTCACTATTGGCTAAAGTTATTCGGAGGTAAAGGGGGCGGATCCTTTTTATCCTTTACAGGCTCGCATAGGCTAAAGGGCGAAACAAAGCCTGCAATTGGCCGAAAAAGTTGAATGTGAATCACACGTTGGGTTGCACTACGGCATAGAGAAAACATTTTTTACTATTCTGTATTTGTAAATATTTTACTCTGGATTTACTACGCTCACGGTTGTAAGAAGACCACGGTTACGTATCATTATTGAACGTGATGGCTGCAAGAGAACTTAGGTGAGCTATGCGGCTTTATATTTTCCCGGTATCTTGTTTTAGAACGATCTTGATGTTTCTGTGATGAGTCTATTTTTAAACTCAATTCAATTCAAAGTTTTTATGGTCATATGCACAGTAAAGAACCCCGTTTCCCTGCACAATAAAATTCTTACTTTGCTGTCCACACAGTTGCCAGCAAAAAATAAAATGGAAACTAAGAAATGATATTTGGAACGATGCATTTGAGTGATTGGTGACATCATACAGACACTGTTTCCGTACATGTCTGAGACACGTATTTGCGTCTTTGCAAGCTTTCGGAATGTTAAGGGGGTAATAAGTTGGACTGAACGATCTGACTGTTTTGTCGACATTCCCATTGTAGTGCCTTATAATCCGGTGCGCCTTATGTATGGAAAATATAGGACCAAAAACGATTTTTTTTTGGGTGCGCCCTATAACCAGATGCGCCTTATAGTGCGGAAAATACGGTAGCTTAGCTGTGCTGGTGTTCTGTACTCAAGGGTCCTGGGCTACAATGACGTGTGTGCGACATTGGGTGTTGTCCAAGGTAACTGTTCAAGCTGAAATGTTTTCCACACCATTTGCTGATCTATGGCCCGGCAAGTAACGTCCTCCTTGACCTTAAATGACAAAGATGCTAAAAATGGGCTAATAAGGCATAGCTGGGACTTGGAAACTGAGTTTATGGCCACCAATTTGATATTGAGGATGAAAATGGGCTATTCTAGGCAAATGTCCCTTCAAAGCAAAAGTCAACCCAAAACATTTCACAAAAATGGAAGTCTGGAGCTGGATTTGACAGATATTTTTGTCAATTCAAGATTTCTTTTCTAGAAAAACAACAAAAATATGGTAAAAACTCTAAAAACAGACTACGAATTTGGTAAAAGTTCAAGTTAAAGCATAAATGTTGACCAAATTGAATAACATGTATTACCTTCTGAGCCACAGTGACCAGAAGGATTATTCAAATTATTGATTATAACAACATAAAACTGGCACCAGAAATTATTTTCTAAACATTTGGTGTGCTTCACGATTATTTTAATGAAAAAAGTTTGCCTTGGCTCAAAAAAGGTTGAGAAACACTGCCTAAAACGATGACATTTACACTGATACCAGTACCTGGTATAGGTTCTGACAACTTCAACTAAAATTGCTTGGTTTATGCATGATGTTTTCTTTTTTGACATGAAAAACAAGCTAAGAATATATGAATGTTATAAAAAAAACAAGTTCAAATAAAATGTACCAAAAAACTAAACCCAGATAAGTACATGGTTTATTTATCTATACTATTTCCTGAGGCAAATCATCAGATCAAATGTATTAAGCAAATGCATTTAAATGCATTTCAATCCATTCACCAGCAGACTGTCATGATTGCCAAAGTGAAGACACCTGTGGCAATCTGATTGGCTGGCACTCTCCTCTTAAGCTGTCAGCGCCCAGAGGAGGGTGTCAGACCGTACTTCTGTGTTCCTGTTCGCCAGATTACCAAGTACCAAAGACTACTCTCCTGTTTTGATTCCTACTTTCGGTTCCGACCTGTTTTTGCCCCGCGTTTACGATCTACTCTCCTGCCCTGGCCATTGACCTGCCCGCTAAGACGTATCGATTCTGCCTGCCTGTCACGGAACTGCCGTTCCATCCAACGCTGCTAGCGACCGACAACCAGAGAATGAATTTTAGAAAGAAGAAGGGATTGCAAAACACTGCATATTTCCATTCTCACCAACACTACCAATTTCAAGTTGGACTATCGCTTTTCACCCCCCTAAAACACCAACCGATTTAAACAACAACAGCAGCAACAACTAAAAAGGTTGACTCGAGTATTTCATACTCAACAACACTATTGCTTTAAGCATTAGACTATTGCTTTTCTCCCATTAAAATTCTTAACGATTTTATTAAAGAAATCGACAATTTTTTCAGATTCAAACAACAGCAACAAAACACTGAACAAAGGCTAGTGTTTTAGACTATGGCTGATTTCTATTCATGCAAGACTACTCTAAGTCATTGTGTGTGAGCAAACCCGTCGCTTGATCTCATATCTTTTCGTTTTGCTAAAGCTGTCACGAAACGGGTCGGGAAGCAGGAAGTAGGAACTCATTTGCGTAGACGATCTGTCGCTTTAATTGAGAAAGATAAGTTGTCCGACACACAAACGGACCAAAAACAAAACAAAGCAGGCTCAAATGCAGGCAGAATTACAATCCAGGCATTTCTCAGAATCAAACAGAACTTGCAGGAATCTCTCAGAATGTTACACCGGAGTGCAACAAAGTCCAACAAGCAAAACAAGAATAAACAGGTATGAACAGGTTTTCAATAAGGGTAAACAACGATCTGGCAAAGGGCAGTTCCAGAAGGACCTTTTAAGTACCCATAGGAGTAATCAGGAAAATGCAGGTCAGCCGGTGTCAAGGGGCGGGGCCAGCTGGGCGCCATGACAACCGTGCATGACATGACAAAAGGTTTACCACTTCCAGTTTTAAACAATCTCAAGTTTATCTATTCGTCCATTTTTTAATATTCTATAGATGGATTGTGTTTTGCACGTTAAAAAAGAGTGCGAGTTGGCATCTACCAATTTTTAATGTCAAAAGGGAGGCTTGTATGCAAATGATAATGCATATACCAGCAGAAATCATAAGCTGTCGAGACAATTTGAAAACATAAAAATAAATCTTGAGCTGAGAAGGAATTGGAAGAAAGTGAACCTTGGCTCGAAATGGGTTGAAAGACACTGCACACTTTTTTGGGGGGTTTGACAGTAATTTACCTGTCAACTTTTACAATTACCATATTTTCCGCACTATAGGGCGCACCTAAAAGTCTTAATTTTTTTTAAAAGCTGACCATGCGCCTTGTAATACAGTGCGCCTTATATATGGATCAATATTAAATTCGCAAGGTCTCGCAACTTACACAACAGCCGCCGACTCGATTTTCCCCCGAACGTGGAGTAGTCCGCGGTGTATGCTAGGATTTATATACCGGCGTTTCATTGGCTAACCAATGTGTCAATCATTATTTGAATCGATCGCTATTGGCTGAAGTTATTCGGAGCCTCGGATAGGCTAGAGGGCCAAAACAAACCCTGCAATTGGCCAAAAAAGATGACTGAATAGCAACCTTGCTAAAGTACGCCATAAAGAAATATGTTTCATTGGTCTGTATTTGTAAACATTTTACTCTCCTGGATTTACTACACTCACGGTTGTAAGAATACCATGATTGCGTATCATTATTGAACGTGAGAACTTAGGTGAGTTATGCGGCTCTATATTTTCCCGGTATCTTGTTTTAGAACGATCTTGATGTTGCTGTGATGAGTTGAGTGAATTCAACTCAATTCCAAGTGTTTATTGTTATATGCACAGTAAAGTTGCGAGCGAAAAAGAAAATAGAAACTAAGGAATGGTTGGCATTTCTTGAATTCCGAGACTTTAACCTTCCGAATGATATTTGAAATAACGCATTTAAGTGACATCGTACGGACACCGCATCCGCACGTGTCTACGACACGTATTTGCTTCTTTGCAAGCTTTGGGAATGTTAAGGGGGTAATCAGTTGGACTGAATCATCTGACTGTTTTGTCAACGTTCCCATTGTAGCGCCTTATAATCCGGTGCGCCTTATGTATGAAAGATATAGGACCAAAAACTATTTTTTGGGGGTGCGCCCTATAACCCAGTGCGCCCTATAACCCAGTGCGCCCTATAGTGCGGAAAATACGGTACCCAATAGTATTTCATTTTTAAACATTTCAAATTGTGTACGCCGTATAAGATTGTTTGTATGGGAGAAAAAACACCATTTTGTTTTAGTTCCAGCTCTAATCCGGATCTTCTCGATCACTCGTAGCAGGCGTCATTGTACGTTGCTAATATTGTCACTGTGCTCCAGAACATGTTATCCTCGATCAAGCATTTATTTCTTGCCCCGCTTTCTTAACTCTAGTGAGTGAGTTTTCTGCCATGTGAAGAAAAGCGGCGGACGTGCGCGGGACCCCCGTAACTGTGTCGGTGTCGTGCATATCGCGCCCGGAAGTACCCGCGCCGCGGGTTAGGGTCTCGCTCGCGGGAGCGACCGAACGGCACCCGCGGTGCGGCGCAGGTAAAAACCCTGTCGTGAATTTGTCTCCGATCGTCCCGGGCGGACGTAAAATCGCCGATCTGTACGAGTCTTAGCGGCGGATCACTCGGCTCGTGCGTCGATGAAGAACGCAGCTAGCTGCGAGAACTAATGTGATTTGCAGCTGTGATTGGCTGGCAATCAGTTCAGGGTGTCCCATGCCCACTGCTGGGATGGCTGGGATGGGCTCCAGCCCCTCTGCGACCCTAATAAGGATAAGCGGTGCAGATAATGAGATGAGATGAGATTTTTTTTTTTTTTTTGGAAGGGGCATCGCTACTTCGCAGATTTTCACTTTTAGCGGGTGGTTTTGATCCCCATTAACCGGGTCCAAAAATTAATAATTTAAAAAAAAAAGGAAAAAAAATATATAATTTTTTTTGAAGGTGCGCCTTGCCGTGTTGTTTTGGTCCCTACGATAACCGAGGTCCCACTGTATTGAAATATATCACTGACCATATTAAGTTATAATAATGCATTTTCTTCATTTATAACTTCTTCATTAATTTAGTCGTAATTATGGAACTTCAGATGTGTTTTATTTTATAACATCACCTTACTACACAATAAAAGACATGAACCAACAATTTCTGTTCATGAGATGTCTAAACAAGCTCATTCCAGAGAAGGTCACAGTAACTAAAATCCAACTTTTGTTCATTTTGACAAAATAAAGTTGATTTCATTTGTCTTTATCGCCATATATATGCGGATGCGGTGTCCGTATGATGTCACTCATATGCTTATTTCAAATATCATTCGGAAGGTTAAAGTCTCGGAATTCAAGAAATGCCAACCATTCCTTACTTTCTATTTTCTTTTTCGCTCGCAACTTTACTGTGCATATGGCGATACGGCGGCGCAGTGGTTAGCGCATGTGCGGCACAGTTCATGTCTTGGGAACCTCCTGCGTGGGTTCAAATCCAGCTCCAGACTTCCTGTGCGGAGTTTGTATGTTCTCCCCGTGCTTGCGTGGGTTTCCTCCGAGCACTCCGGTTTCCTCCCACATTCCAAAGACATGCATTTCAGGTGGATTGGCCGGTCCAAATTGTCCCTAGGTGTGAATGAGCGAGTGAGTTGTCTGTCCCCGTGTGCCCTGCGATTGGCTGGCAACCAGTTCAGGGTGTCCCCTGCCCACTGCCCGATGATTGCTGGGATGGGCTCCAGCACCCCTGCGACCCTACTGAGGATAAGCGGTGCAGCTAATGAGATGAGATATATATATATATATATATATATATATATATATATATATATATATATATATATATATATGTTTGACTTTCCGGACGCTTGTTCTGAAACAGCTGTAAAAGAAATACATATATTTCTTTAAGTTTACATGCTGGTTATTCATTAAAAATATGTTTACTCCCGAAAATGTTTGTGCTGTGCTTATTAAAAAGGAGAAGGGTTAAACGATTCGATGAAAATTATGTTTTCAAGGAAAAAGTATCAGTATCGGATCGGTATGGATCGATACTACCCTCTATTTACTTGTCGCTGTATCGCCCACCCCTATTAAGAAGGATAAATGTGAACTGCATTTATTTAGCGCTTTTCAAGTCAATGACTTCCCAAAGCGCTTTACAATGTGCTTCACATTTCCCAATAGCGGCCGTGCAGCCATGTGAGGCGCTAACCTGCTTATTGGGGGTATTAGGGATTCAGTGTCTTACCCAAGGACACTTTGACACACGGAGGAACCGGGATTCGAACTGCGATCTCTTGATCCCAAGACGAGCGCTCTACCTCCTGAGCCACTGCCGCCCGAGACGGACTTCCTTTTACTACACAACTCGAACTCGCTGGACTTGATTGTTTTGCCGTTTCGCGATAGTCGGTGTATACCGGATGGTACCCATCATTGACAATTTTGCGTTTTTCCGTACAGATTTTCTTGTACGTCGTACATTGTATTTTATTTTTTTGTTGTATTTATTTTATTGTATTTATTTACACGTCTTAAAATGCATAATAAACGTACTTTGTACGGCAAAAACGTACAGGTTGACAGGTATGAGAAGGGGAATTGCAATCATTAATAAGTGGAGCAATCGTTTGAGGTTATGAGGTATGCAGTTACTTTCAACCAGCAGGGTTGGGTAGGGTTACTTTAACTGGATTACTTTCAATTACTTTTGGATTACTCCAATACCAAATATGCTAATAAAAGACAAAATAAATTAAATGTGAATAAAATGACTAAATTCTGTGCAGGCTTGGGGAGTAACAGAATACATGGAATGGCAAAAATGATGTTGGCAAGCTGTTTGGATGTATTTTCATTTTGTTTCCGTCGCATTTGATGTTCGTTTTGCCGGAGATCAAAGAGATCAAAGCCAGGAGAGAAAGCTTACCATGTGTTGTGAGTCATCATTTTATTCATATTTTGTTTATTTTGTATTTTATTAGAATATTTGGTATTGGAGTAATACAAAAGTATTTGAAAGTAATCAAGTTAAAGTAACCCTACCCAACCCTGGTCATGCGGAAGACGATTTAAGTTGGAGGAGATTCCCAGACCAAGGGAATCACTTTGTATCCTGAAACGCCTTTGTAACAAGAGGCAATAATTTCCCCTTCAGGTACTTCGTAACCTGAAACCTTTGTATGGTGAGCAGGGTTGGGTAGGGTTACTTTAACTTGATTACTTTCAATGACTTTTGGATTACTCCAATACTAAATAGAAACTAAATTTGAATAAAATGACTCCATTTTGTGCAGGCTTGGGGAGTAACGGAATACATGGAACGGCAAAAATGATGTTGGCAAGCTGTTTTCATTTTGTTTCTGTCGCATTTTATGTTGCCGGAGATCAAAGAGATCAAAGCCAGGAGAGAAAGCTTATCACGTGTTGTGATTCTGAATCTTATTCATATTTAGTTTATTTTGTCTTTTATTGGCATATTTGGTATTAGAGTAATCCAAAATTAATTGAAAGTAATCCAGTGCATTTACTTTCAACCAGGAGAGACACAAGCGGTAAGTAACGTAGAGACGATCTTCATCACAATGCTCGCGTAGCACGAATACCTACCTGCCGTTGAGCAAGGCAAGCAATTCCCCGGCGTGGTACAGGTCGTTGCGCGTCACCCGACTGAAGCGGAACGAGTTGAGGTTGCAGAAGGTGATCGCAGGGAACTCCATAAGCGGTGCGGCCACCTCGTCCAGTTTCGTAATGTGGGGATACTGGAAGTAAAAATGGACTCGGTCCACGCACACCAGAGCCAGAACACCCAAAGAACCCAAAAAGAAAAGAATCCACAGGCTGCGCTTGACGCACATGCGCTCGTACGTGAACATGTGCGAGATGCCGTGCAGCGTGGAGCGGCTGGCGAACACCTCGATAGGAGCCGGACTCGCGTAGTCCAAGTCCTCGGAGTCTGCTTTGAGGTCCATGCCGGACTGGACTCGAGCGTGGTTTCGATGGTAGGAGAAAAAACGAAATGAAGCGCCTTTTCGAGGAATGCTTGGCTTGCGAACGTGAGTCCGATTCCAAAAGTTGACGCCCTGATAGGAACCTTATGTTGCACGCTCCAAAGCACTTGGGCAAGTTAAAGAAAGAGGCGGTTCCTTCTCGAAGCGAGTAATCCCGAAACGTCTCAATGATTTGAAGGATTTTTTTTTTTCGCTACAGGAAATTCGAGCTGTATTCTCCAAACAGCTGCATCATGACGATGTGTCACAGCGTCCTTTCGGGCATCTTTAGCTCTCCGCCTTGCAGAATGCAGCGAAGATTCCCCGGAGGAGGACGATCGAGGAGGGGATGCACCTGGCAGGCTGCGGATGCTGATGCTGCGGCTGCGAGGAGATGGGGAGAAAGAGAGTGAGAGAGAGTGACGGGGAAAGAGAGAGAGAGAGAG